>NC_062224.1:45228155-45528155 GCF_902686445.1 Sciurus carolinensis
TGACTCTTACCATGATGGGCAGCTGGCTCCTTGCCTGATTGCAGCTGGCTCCTTGCCTGATCGCAGCTGGCTCCTTGCCTGATCGCAACTGGCGTGGCCCAGCCCTTCGTCTCCTGGAGGGAATATAGGCCGGCGGTGGGCGGAGGCGTGACAGTAAGGAGCATCAGTGAGCAGCAGCAGCTAGCAGAAAGAAGCAGAGAAGCCATTAGCAGAAAGGAAGAAGAAGAAGCGGCAAGCAGATAGAAGCAGCGAGTAGGGGCAGTGGCGGAAGGCAGATCGCAGATCGCAGATCACAGAGCGGAGAACTGGGAACACATCTTTAGGTTGCAGATCACAGATAGGCAGATCACAGTGCATGGGACGCATCATTAAGAAGCACCTCAGATAGACGCACCCTTAGTTCACAGGATGTAGGACGCAACTTTAAGAAGCAGCAGAACTGAGAAGATATAGATCTCTGAAAGTGTAGCTCTCTCTGTTAAGCAAAGTCTCTCTTTCTCTCCAATAAGCAAAACCTCTCTCTCTCTATAAGAAAAGCCTTTCTTCCTCGATAGTTCAGGGAACAAGCGAATAAGTGAGAAAGCAGCCCACTAAAAGAAAGATAGAAACAGTTCATTTCCAGTCCACCACCGATAAAGACCCGCGCAAATTGTTGCTGCAGGCGGTGACAAATACCCGTGGATTTGGCACCGCAAAGAGCCAGTGACATAGCTCTCCTCCCCTTCACTAGGTCCAGGGCTCAACTAAGGCAACTGGCTGTGTGCTGCATCTTCTTAGGCAAGTCTTTTCTTGAAGAACTTGTCCATCAGCTCTCTGTTCCCCTTACTCTTTTCCAAGAATGGTTGAAAACCTGTCTGTTGTCGATGACTTCCACAATTCTTGCTTTCACTGGTCCCCTCATGTTGACAGGACTTTACATGTATTTAATATGATTTCAGAATGAACACAAAGTCAGTCTGTGTCCTTGGTCTACTATCTTGAAACTAAAATGTTCCTACAGATCTTAGAATCAGGTTTTTCCCTAGGAGAAAACCCACCTCAGCATTCACAGACATTAACTTTCAGTTTTCCTTTCCTTAATTTAGGATGGGTAATATGAAATGGGGAAATCATCCCTACCCATGGAGTAGGTTTCAAACACGAAAGAAGAAAACTGCCCACACCAGGCTTCGTAAACATGAAGTATTAAAAATAATCCTGTGCATTGTTTATTTATTCTTGCCACATCAGAGTCCACTCAAAGTTCTTTTGGGGATTGTTTTTATGAGAAAGTGCCTTTTGTTGGTTCATTGGAAAATAAGACTGTATGTTTCAGTAGCTAAAGGGAATGGCATTGCCTGGGAAAGTCTGGGTGAAGTCATCCATACACGTTTCCTGACAACTGATACTTCTCAACATTCTCAGAAGGCAAATGGACTCATGGATTCCTCCTTCCAGTGTCATTGAGGGCCTACTACCACCACCTGGATGTTTTACTACAGGTACTGGGAAGACATTTGCAGTGTTTGCAATTCTTCAGTCTTCTTTTCTTTTGCCAGTTTCTACTGTATATCTTCACAGAGCAGAAGTCACATATTTAAGTAAACTACGTCTTTGAATCAGATACCGGGCTGGTCAACCATGTTCTTGTTCTCCCACAGTCCCCTCTTCAACACTGAGAGATCTCCTATTCAAACTTCAGTGTCACTTTCCACATCCCAAGAGAATCTGTTCAAAAGGCAATCAGAATATAAGTGTCAGCTCTTCACTGGAGAGGAAGTGGAAGAACTAACAACCTTCTGTGCTGTTATTGGCATCTTCCCTTCAGAGGGCAGTGCATCTGCCCGTTTAAAAGTGAAGCCTCTACCTAGCATATGACACACTCCTTCTCTTCCTTTGTATATTCATGCAAAGTCTTTGATGAGAACGTTCACAACAGCCTCATCTTTAAGAACTGAAGAGCTGCCGGGTGAGGTGATGCAGGCCTGTCACCCAGCCATTCCTGTGGCTGAGACAGGAGGATCACAAATTCAAAGCCAGCCTCAGCAACTTAGGACCTGAGCAACATAGACACTGTTTCAAAATTAAAAATAAATTAAAAATAATTAAAAATTAAAGTAAATCCTGGTAAAAACCAAAACCAAACATCAAAAACAACAACAACGATCCTGACGACTCTAATGCACATATCCACCAAGCCTGGCTGAAAAAACTTACCATGGTAGTCCTGAACCATGGAAACCTACTCGGCCTAACAAAGGACTTTTGACCCTCAAACTTGTGGCTTCCTCTCCAAATCTCTTATATCAAGCATAGAGATTTGGAGAGGAAGCCACAAGTTTGCTTGACATAAGGGTCCAGAGAGACCACATTCTATTAACTCATTCACATACCTTTCCAAAGTGTGATGTATCTCTAGTGATGGAATGCAGGTCACCTGCCTGGGGACATGGAGAGGTGGCATGGAGGAAGGCTAGAAGGCACGACACAAGAGGAGCATAGGAATCTTTTTCTGGTAAAAGGCAGGTCCATTTTCTTAACTGGGTAAAGGGTTTCAAGGGAATGTGCATTCACAAGACCTGAAATCATATTCTTTTAAGTATATGAATCTCATGGTTCATCCATGCTATTTTTTTAATTTTTATTTTTACAGACTGCATTTTGGGTTGCAAATGGGTTGCAACTTTTCATTTCTATGGTTGTACACAATGTAGATTCACACCATTCATGTAATCATACATACACATAGGGTAATATGTTCTGTTTCAGTCTACTATCTTTCCTTCCCCAACCCCTCCTGCCTTATTTTCTTCTACACCATCCAAAGTTCTTCCATTCTTCTCTTGCCCCCCACCCTACCACCCACCCTGTTATGTACCATCATCAACTTATCAGAGAAAACATTTGGCCTTTGGTTTTTTGGGCTTAACTTATTTCACTTAGTATGATATTCTCCAACTCCACCCATTTACAAGCAAATTCCATAATTTCATTCTTCTTTTGTGTCTGACTAATATTCCTTTGTGTATATGTACCACATTTTCCTCATGCATTCATCTGCTGAAGGCACCTAGGAGTTGGGTCCATAGCTTAGCTATTGTGAATTGCACATGCTACTTCTTTCACCACCATCTAGTCAAAGAGCAAGGAAGCCTCAGGAACTGAGACACATGAGCTAGAAACAACAGAAGTTTATGAACATCATCAGGAAAAGAAGGTCATTTAGGTATTTGGGTAGGGAGAAAGGAACTAGCAGAGGGCAACTAAGTCACATCCAAGACCAGAGGAAATGGTTCAGAGTTCAGATCACTCAAGCATGTGTGTGTGGGGGGGGTGTCAAACAGAGTGTCCATGAGGATCTCTGCTGCCATACACTACAGAGTGCTTTAGATCCAGTGTGGTCTAAACGGGCTCCAGTTTGGGGCCCAGGGCCCACGGTGCAGGCCAATCCCAAGGTTCCCTCCACTCCTGGGAGCCACAGGACCCAAGAAAGCCTCAGGCTGGGAGTGATACTGTCAGAGAGTGAAGCACCATCCACACAGCATTTCCACCTGGTGCCAAAAACCTAGCCAGACTTGGTGGCTGTGCCCAGGTGCACAGCAGCTGGGTTCTGGGAAAAGTATGGCTGGCCATTGATTAGCATGCCACATAGTACCTGGGGTAATGTCATACCGCCAAGTCCTGTCTGCCTTTTGCTACCCAATTCACCACTTTAACTATGGCAGAGGTTGAACCCATAGACTGTGCTGGAGTTCCAAGATCGCCCAAAGAGATACAATTGTGCTGTCGCTGCTCATGAAGGGCCCTCGCCATGGACTGAGGGGGGATCCTGTCCTGCTTGGGTGGTGGAGATGTGTGCTCCATCCTTGCACCCACTGTGCACACCAACTGGTGAAGATGGAACTGAGGCAATGTCGCTACTGGGTGAGACCTTCCCAGAACCAGGAAACACCCTGAACGGTGGGCCCTGGGGTTGTTGTGGATAAGAAGAGACTAGAAGTTGATGGGCTTGGAAGAAGGGGTGGTATCCATAGCAGGGTTGGTGGCAGACTTGGAAGATGGTGGTGCAGAGGCTCTGCCTGCTAGCAAGGAGGCCAACACAGCATTCATGATCAAAAACATGAGACGCCCTGGGCATTGCAGAGAGGCTCTTCCCTGTTATCCATGGAAGTTTCCAGAAGCAGATTGAGAAGTGGTTCCTCAGACAGAGGGATGGTGAAAATTGTCATGGTTGGGGCAGGAGAACCTAGTTGTAGGGGGGTTGGTGGAGACTGGTCCCTTTGCTACAACCTATGCTGCCTAGGACAGTGCATCTGGGGGAAAGGGCAGCAACTTCCTGTGGACCGGGGGGAAATCTGAATATCACCACCTTAGAAGGCAGAGTAGTGCCCCTGGCAGTGATCTTGGGCTCCATAGTTGGCTGCCGGATTTGGAGCACAGATGCATTGGCTCTGGTGGTTGGAGAGACTCTCAGGTTTAGAACTGGTCAATGCTCATGGGGTTGCTGGTGGAAGATTTGCTAGAGGAGGAGTGGGAGAGGGAAGAGGAGCAGGAGGAGGAGGAGGATCTACACAAGGGGAGTTGGGGTTCCATTCTGCAGGGCATAGGCTTGAGGGAAAAGGGCTCAGACAGGAGGTGTGGGGAGGTGGGAATAGGAGGTGCTGAAGCTCTTGCCACATGAGTAGGGTGTTGACTTCCTGGCAAGGATCCCCACATTGGGACTTGTTGGGGGATATGTGGATGGTGCTGGGATGGCGCCTGGCGGCCAGCCAGAGGTTGCTTTGATCACATCGGCAGTGAGGAGGCTAATTAACATAAGCATACTCAGGTGATTTATCATTGACCATATTCAATTAAGTCCATGCACACAACGTGTGCACAGGTGTTCCCGGGTGCTCCTGCTTGGGCCTGCTTATTTTAAACTTTGCCATGATAGGGCAGCTGGCTCCTCACTTGATCTCAACTGGTGTGGCCCCACCCTCCACCTCCTGGAAGGAATATAAGCAGGCAGGAGGCAGAAGGCAAGGAGCAGCAGCTAGCAGAGAGAAGACACAGCAGTAAGCAGAAGCAGCAGTAAGAAGAAGCAGCTAGGAGAAGCAGCTAGCATAGAGAAGCAGGCAGTGGCAGAAGGCAGATTGTAGAGCGGAGAACTGAGAACACACCTCTAGGTTGTAGATCACAGATAGATAGCACCTTGTTCACAGGATGCAGGACGCACCTCTAAGAAGAAGCAGCAGAACTTTAAGAAGAAATAGATCTCTGATAAGCATAGCAAGCCTGTCTGTCTCTAAAACTTCCTCTAAGCAAAGTCTCTCTTCCTGATAAGCAAAGTTTCTCTTCCTCTAAGTAAAGCCTATCTTTCTCTCAAAGTCTCTCTTCCTCTATAAATTAGTGAATATAGAAAAAGTAGTTTATTTCCAGGCCCTGACAAATACCCACACAATTGTTGCCACGACGGCAACAGGGACTAAAAAGAGAAAGAGGGCTAAGGGGAGGAGGCAAAGGAAGACATCCCTCATCACTACTGGGTGTGTGGGAAAGAAGACAGACAGGAGTAGGGCCCAGCAACCTGATCTGCCAATTGAGAAGTGGCAGGAACAACTGGCATCTGGGAAGTTTCATGGGGTTGGGTAGCAGGTGCAGAAGAAGGGACAGGCTGAACCGTGGTGTAGTTTGCCACCTTCTTCACTGTACCCTCTGAGGTCTTGGTGTCATGGTGTCATCTTCCAAGCTGCTGTTCTTCTTTGAACCCAGAGTCTTCTTTTGCAGGATGCTGAAGTCTTAGCCCAGAGGACCAAGAGGGTACTTAGGAGGGAAGGTGGATTCCTCTGTATTGGCAGCCAGAGCAGCGGGGCCATTGGTATGGGCCTCCTTCTCTTGTGGGGTCTCCAACTACAGCTATGTGTGGAGCTCAGCTCCCAGATGGAACTAAAGGAGGCTGTTCACACTGCACCTTGTTGCCTGACCTCTGGGAGAGCTGGGCAGATGGCGTTCTTTCAGCCCTTTCTTGGCCCCTTATCTGGCAGCACAGTGCTGCCCAGAGGTGGCTCCTGGAGCACTCTCCCACCTCTTCAGGCTGCTCCAGGGTGACATTCCCTTAGACAAGTCTGTTCTTGAGGATTTTATCCATCAGCTTTCTGTTCCCTGTACTATTTTCCAAGAATGGATGGAAACCTGTCAGGGGTTGATGACTTCCACAATCTCCTGCTTTCCCTAGTCTATTCATTTTGGTAGGACTGTACATTTATTGCAGTATCATTTCAGCCAGTCCCAAAAATCCAAAGGTCAAATGTTCTCTCTCACGTGCAGATGCTAACACACAATGGTGAGGAGAAGGAAGAATAAAAGTTCATTGTGAAAGGGAAGGGAGGGAGTGAGGTTGGGAATAGGAAAGATGGTAGGATGAATTGGACATAATTTCTCCTCTGTTCATATATGAACACATGACCAGTGTGACTCCACATCATGTACAACCACAAGAATGGGAATTGGAATGAGTTCTTCTTTGAAGGTCTTGTAGAACTCGGCTGAGAATCCGTCTGGTCCTGGGCTTTTCTTGGATGGTAGATTTTTAATGGCTTCTTCTATTTCATTGCTTGATATTGATCTGTTTAAATTGTGTATGTCCTCCTCATTCAGTTTGGGAGGAGCATATCTCTCTAGAAATTTGTCAATGTCTTCGGTAGTCTCTATTTTGTTGGAATACAGATTTTCAAAGTAGCTTCTCATTATGTTCTGTATCTCAGTGGTGTTTGTCGTGATATTTCCTTTCTCATCACGAATTTTAGTAATTTGAGTTTTCTCTCTCCTTCTCTTTGTTAGTGTGCCTAAGGGTTTGTCTATTTTGTTTACTTTCTCAAAGAACCAACTTTTTGTTTTGTCAATTTTTTGAATTGTTTCTTTTGTTTCAATTTCATTGATTTCAGCTCTGATTTTAATTATTTTCCGTCTTCTACTATTTTTGCTGCTATTCTGTTCTTCGTTTTCTAGGGCATCTTATAGAAGAAAAAGCAGGACCAAATCTTCAACTTGTTGGCTTAGGACCAGACTTCCTCAATAGGACTCCCATAGCACAAGAAATAAAAGCAAGAATTAATAACTGGGATAGATTCAAACTAAAAAGCTTTCTCTCAGCAAAGGAAACTATCAGCAATGTGAAGAGAGAGCCTACAGAGTGGGAGAATATCTTTGCCACTCATACTTCAGATAGAGCACTAATTTCCAGAATATATAAAGAACTCAAAAGACTCTACACCAAGAATACAAATAATCGAATCAACAAATGGGCTAAGGAAATGAACAGATGCTTCACAGAAGATCTACAAGCAATCAACAAACATATGAAAAAATGTTCACCATCTTTAGTAATAAGAGAAATGCAAATCAAAACTACACTAGGATTCCATCTCACCCCAATTAGAATAGTGATTATCAAGAACACAAGCAACAATAGGTGTTGGCGAGGATGTGGTGAAAAAGGTACACTCATACCTTGCTGGTGGGGCTGCAAATTAGTGCAGCCACTCTGGAAAGCAGTGTGGAGACTCCTTAGGAAACTTGGAATGGACTCACCCTTTGACCCAACTATCCCATTCCTCGGCCTATACCCAAAGGACTTAAAATCAGCATACTATAGAGATACAGCCACATCAATGTTCATTGCTGCTCAATTCACAATAGCTAGACTGTGGAATCAACCTAGATGTTCTTCAATTGATGAATGGATAAAGAAACTGTGATATATATATATATATATATATATATATATATATATATACACACAATGGAATATTACTCAGCTATAAAGAATGATAAAATTATGGCATTTGCAGGCAAATGGATGAAATTGGAGAATATCATGCTAAGTGAGATAAGCCAATCTCAAAAATCCAAAAGACGAATGATCTCACTGATAAGTGGATGATGACACATAATGGGGGGTGGGAGGGGGGCAAAAATGGAGGAAGGAAATGCTGTATAGAGGGAAAACAGGGGTGGGAGGGGTGGGGGGAAGGAAAAAATAACAGAACGAATCAAACCTCATTACCCTATGTGAATGTATGATTACGCAAATGGTATGCTGTTACTCCATGTACAAACAGAAACAACATGTATCCCATTTGTTTACAATAAAAATAAATTTAACAAAAAGAATGGGAATTTACACTCCATGTAAGTATAATATGTCAAAATATATTTTATTGTCATGTATAATTATAAAGAACAAATAAAAATAAAATGACAAAAAGAAATATGACTTCCGGAGGAACGCACAGTCAATCTGTGTCCCTGGTCTGTCAAGTTGAAATTAAAAAACTCCTATTGATTCCAAAATCTGGCATTTCCATAGAAGAAGACCAATCTCAGCATTCACAGATGTCAGCATTCAGCTTTCCTTGAGCAACCACTCAGGATTCAGGATGGGTATTAAGCAAAGGGGACATCATCCCTACCTGTGGGGTGGGTTTGAAGATGAAAAAGAAAGCTTCCCACAATCGGATTTTAAACTATGAAGCAGTACCAGAAATTTAAAAAATCAAAAATCTCTGCATCATTGTTCATTCATTTCTTGCCATATCTGAGTTCACTGAGAGTTATTCTTGAGATTGTTTACAGGAGAAAGTGCTCTTTCGTGGACCATTTGGAAAAATGAGACTGTACTTGTTAGTAGGTGAATGGGAATGGCATTGCCTGGAAAGGTCTGGATGAAGCCTCCATACACATTTCCTGACAACTGTCACGTCACAACATTCTCGACAGACAATTGACTCATTCATTCCTCCCTCCATTGTCATTGAGGGCCTACTACCACAACCCAGGTGTTTTACTCTAAGCACTTGGAAGGCAATTGCAAGGTTTCCAATCCTTTAGTCTTCTCCATTCTTTGGCCAATTTCTTCTATGTGTCTGCAGGCAGTGGAAGTAACATATATAAGTAAACCACACTTTTGAGCCAATTACTGGACTTTCCAATCATGTTCTTGTTCTCCACAGTCCCTCTTCAACACTGAGAGAGATCCTGTCAAACTAAGGCAGAGTCTATCTTTCAACCGTCTCTTTGGTCAGAAAGTGTAGGGACTGGAACTGCTGTGAGTGGTTAGGGGTACCATCCCTCCAGCAGGAAGGAAGTGTGCACATTGAAAAGTGACACCTCTATGGAGCATATGACACAGTCCTTCTCTGCCTTTTTGTTCATCCAAGTCTTTCACAAGAACATTCACACCAACTTTATCATTGAGCATTAAAAGCTCTAGCACAGACCTCCACCAGGAGTTGAGCTAATAAACTCACCATCCTATCCCTGAATCATGGAACCCATCTCAGCCAAAGAAGGGACCAGGATTTTGATACACACAGAATTGTACCTTCCTCTCCAAATCATTCTGTTTGGTGAAAGGAGCCAAAGAGGCCATACTATATTAATGCACTGATAAACACTTCTAAAGAATAGAGACACACCTCTAGTGATAGCAGATTAGATCAGCACCTGCCTGGGGCCATGGGAAGGAAGCATGGAGAAAGGTGGAGGCAGAACACAGGAAGGGTCATGAGGCACCTTTTGGGAGTAAGAGACGGGTCCATTTTGGTAAATGGGTGAAGGGTTTCATGGGAATCCACACACAAAAAAAAAAACCTATTAAACCATATTCTTGAAGCATATGGAACTTGTGGTTTGTCCCTTCTATTTTGATACAACTATTTTTCAAAAGTCAAGCACAGTAATGTGTTCTAACAAACACCTAGAGAGACTGTTGTGTTAGTTGACATTCCATCTGATCTATTCTCACAGGTTGTCCTAAAGGTAACTACTTTGCATGTTTGTCCGTTGGTCAGAGAATATTTGCAGAGGATCTGGTGCCACAAGTCACCTCACAAACATGCCTCTTCTTTCTCCATGTCTCAGCAAAGAGCAAGAAAAATGCAGGATTTGAGGTTCATTAGAAACAATGGAATTTTATATTCATCATCAGAGAAAGAGGAAGACCATTGAGGCAATTGCTGCAGGGGAAAAGGAACTGAGCCAGATCCAAGCCCAGGGAAAATGGCCCAGAGCTCAGCCAGGTTAGCTGTCAAGTCAGGTGGGTCAAGCTGAATGCCCACAAAGCTCTCCTCTGTGTTCCACTGTGCCTCAGATGCAGCATGACCAAGCCTGGGTCTGAACAGCATGCCAAATGGAATCCCTGGTAATTTAATATCCCCAAGTCCTGGCTGCTTTGCTCTGTGCAACTCACCAGTTGAGCTGTGGCAGAGATTAAGCCTATAGCCCCTGCTATGATTCCCAGTGCCCAAAGAGTTTTTGCTCATTAGGAGCCCTAGCTATGAACTGAAGGCTATAAGCAGTGTTGTTCAGGTGGTGGAGAGTGTGCTCAGTCCCTGCACCCATAGTGCATGCCAACTCGTGGAGATGGGGACCAAGCCAATGCTGGGTGGGAGCTTCCCAGCAACAGGAGTACCTGGAATATGGGCTCAAATGGTGTGGGAGACAGGAGGAACCTGGAAGATGACATGGTGGCATCCATAGCATTCTTGGTGACAGGCTTAGAGGATGGCAGTGCAGAGGCTCTGCCTGCTGGCAAGGAGGCCAGTGCATGACCCATGACTGGGAACAGAAGTAGCAGGGCATTGAACAGAAGCTCTTCCATGTTGCCCATATGTGCTGCAAGAGGCAGGTTGAGGAGTGATTTCTGGGACAGAGGGATGTGAAAATTGGATTGTTTGGGGCAGGAGACCCTAAGTGTAGGTGGGCTGGTAGAGACTGGTCCTTTTGCTGGCTGCCTGAGCTGCCTAGGCCGGTGTACCTGGGGAAATAGGCAGCAGCTCCCTTTCAAACTGGGGGGAGGCCTGAAGATTACCACCTTTGAAGATGGAGTAGTGCCCGTGGCAGTGACCTTGAGTTCTATAGCTGACTGCCAGATTTGAAGCCCAGATGTATTGGCTCTGGTGGTGGGAGAGAGCCTTGCCAGAGTTAGAGGCTTGTAAATTCTAATAGAGTTGCTGGTGGAAGGAACTCAAGATGGAGGACGAGGGAAAGGAAGAGGAGGATAATGTATGCGCATGGGGATTGTAGTTTCCATTTTTTAGGGCATAGGTTTGAGAGAGAAGGGCTCTGGGATAGGTGTTGGGTAGGTGTTGGGAGGTATGAAGTGGGAGTTGCTGTAGCTCTTGCCAAATGAGTTGGGTGTTGACTCTCACTGTCCAGAACCCTCAGATCAGGACTGGACCTAACATGAGAATGAGGGCCAGTGGGAAAGGAAGGCAAAGGAAGACAACTAGGGATCCCCCCATCACTATTTGGTGTGGGGGAAGGGAAAGAGACAGACAGGATCAGGGGCCCAGCAGCCTAATCTGCCAATGGGAAGATGGCAGGAATAGCTGACATCTGGCAAGTGTCAGTGTGTCTGCGGTTCCTGCTGGAACCACAGGTAGTTAGATAGAAGGGCCGGGCCGAGTGGCAGTTCAGGCTGTCATGGCCTCAGCTGTACTCTGAGTTCTCTATGTCGTCCTCCACGCTCTTCTTTGAATTCAGAACCTTCTTCTGCAGCTTTCTACAGTCTTTCTCCAGAGAAACAAGAGGACGTTTGGGAAGTGAGGTCAGCTCACATAGATTCCTCTGTATTGGCAGCAGCATGGTCATTGGCATGGGCTTCACTCTCGTGTGGACCTCCGTCTATTTACCATTAATGGAGAACAGCTCCCAGATGGATCAAAAGAAGAGTTTTCCTCCCTGCACCTTGTTGCCTGACCCTTGGGAACCCTGGACAGTGGGGCAGATGGTGTCCACCCAGCCTTTCCCTGGCCCTCTTCTCTGGCACATGACACTGCATGGAGCAGGCTCATGAAGCACTGCTGCCTCTGCATGAGGCTGCCCCAGACTCAGCACACCTGCAGCAGGGCTGTGCCAACTTGGGACCATAGGGTGGCCAGGTCCAAGTTCCCTGGAGACACCCACACCCTCTCATGGAGGGTGTTTTCCTCCTGAGGCCCAGGAATGGGCTGCAACACAGTGAGGTCTCCCTGGGTCTCCAAAACCTTGACTGGTGCTACTTCGCCATGGCTAGTGGTACCCTTTCCCCATTGTCCTGCTGGATGTCTGTTTCTTCCTGACTGTCCTCATCCTTTTCCTCCTCTTATTCCTGCTTCTTCTCTTCCTCTTCCTCCTTGGCTTCCTTGTTGGCCATCCTTTCTTTGGGTTTCACTGGGGGTCCTCACCTGTTTCCTTAGGACAAGGAAAATGGAAGTGAACCAGTGTCATGGGATCCAACACCCATGGGTGGCAAAAGCAGGAGATGAGGTGTGTGCAAGGAAGGAGGGATCCTAAAGTTCTGGAAGGTGGGAATTGTCTGCAGTCCCCTCAGGACACCTACTGGGAGGATCCCCAGGGAGGCAGGCCTGCATGAGAGGGACTCTGTACCACACCATCAACCAGGGCACACCAGGGCAGGGATTCTGACTGAAGAGGCTGCAGGCAGGGCACCTGGTGGATCCTGGAGCAATAAAGTGATGCTGACCAGGAACATCACTGACCAGGGGCATCTCAGGCCAGGCCAAAGGGCGTGCGACTGCTGGCCAGGGACAAGTGGCTGCATGGGTGACTGTGTTGACTCATCTGATTGCCCATTCAGAGCACATGGTGCCAGCCTGACCCTAGACCAGAAAAGAGACCAAGGGACTCTTGGTTGGCTAGACACTACACCTTCTGGAGGCCAATCGCAAACTGTTCAGCTCACCCCTTGTGACATCTGGCTGGAACGCATGTTGGAGAAAGGACATTCAGTGAGGTGGTGGTGAATTCCTGTTTCACCAATTTTTCTAGCTCCTGGTACATCCAGCTGCTCCTTGCATTTTGTGGAGTCCTTTGCGCCAGTACTGGGGATTGCTGGAACTGTGGGCCAGAGTGATCTCTTATTTTTTTAAACAAATTGTCTAGAGTTTGACATTTCAGACCTCAGATTGACTTAGTCATGGAGTGGCTTTTTGAGTAGGGTTTTGAATGCCAGTGCTGGGTTCTTGACCCAGCCTGGAATTCAGCCTGCTCACTTAGGAAACAATGAATTGCCATTTGTAAAACTTAAGGCAACTCTTTGGTTTCTTTTTCTCTTTAATCTGTGGTGTTGAGCAATGTTTTCTACAGTTAGAAATATTGCATATGAAGGGTTGGGTTTGTTTTAGTTAAACCTTCTTTATCATTGTCTATATGATAATAAACCCACCAGGTCTCTGAAACAAGCATTTATTTTTCATCAAATAAATATTTCCAAATTTTGAAAAATTTTTAAGAGAAATGTTTTATGAAAGTGTGCTAAAATACATATAAGATAAAAGTTACTATTGACCACTTTTAAATGTATGGGTTCAATAGTGTTGGGGGAGAAGCAATTTTTAAAGGAAAACGTACACAGAATTTAGTTCAGCACTATAAGGTCTTATGTATTTTGTTATGACTGTGTTTCATGATGTACAACAAAATATTTGTTTAATGTACTTCAATTCATATTAGCTTGCCAGAATAATATTAACATTATACTAAACTTTCAAATGTTACCTTTGAAGATAAAATTAGAATCTATGGCAACTATTTAAAATATTTTAAACATTAGCTTATTTTTCTCCCACTTACTTAAGAGGTATTTGAAATTTAAAATGAAGTATTGTAATAACATCTAAGCTATCCCAAGTAAATGCCCATTGTTTCTTGACAGAGAGAGACAAGATACCAACAGTATGAGAGACAGAAAACACCCACATTAACATCTCAGATATATTATTTGCTCTCTGAATAGAACACTTAGGCTTGCAGCTTTTTGATACAATAACTGGAATTGTGTACAGACCCCCTCCACATTGCTCTGAAAATGAACTTTTGTTTTGTGTAGATGTAGGCGAATTAGAATGAACAAAGGACCACAGTTTGAGGCTCTAACAATTAACTCAAAATGGGTTTTTCTTCTCTTAGGAGACCTAATGTAAATGTTTTATAGCCAACAGGTTAAGGCAGACTTGGCATCTTTCAGTTGTGTCCCTTTGGAAAGTAGCAAGTACTCTTTGAATACTACTGTGAAGGGACCTGAGACAAACAGGAAGAAGTCCAAACCTCTTCCTGGTCTCCTGAGGCCCAGTATCATCTGTGAAGGGGACCAATTTCTTCTCACACTATTGTCTTACCTATTTCATTTCGAGGTTTGGCCCACTTGCTCAAGGATTGGGCCCATCAAGACTTATCTGATGGAGATGGAAAACTGCCCCAGATCCTTAAACAGATCTCTTACAGGAGAGGAGGTCTTAGACCCTTCTTAGAAGGGCTGATGAAAAGATGCTGGTTACTAAGTAGGTTGAAGTCTACATCCCTGAGCCTGGGCACAGAGGAAACATCAAAGAACATTCCTCCCCATCCCTGCAAGGAGTGTGTGTATGTGCAACATACACACCATGGTATTTATTCTGAAATCCATGAATAGCTCTACTGAGAACTTCACAGCAGCATAACTCTCCTGTGTCTTCCACGGCTGTAACAAATTGGTCACAGCCCAGAATGCCCACACTTCTACTTTGTCTGACATCATTTCTTCTCTATACTTACCTTAGCTCACAATGTCCTTATCCACACCTTAAACATTGATTTGATGGATTTTCCAGTTTCCAACCAGATGTATGGTATCCTTTGTCATCCAGGTCACTGAGCATTTCCTCCCAACCATCTTAGCTTCACTTGGGTTTAGTTTACTCCTGCAAGGAATGGCTCTTCATCAGCAGTTATGTTAAGTGCACCTTGATTTATTCATTGCCCAGTCATTGAAAATAACTTATTAGTAAGAGTTATTGGTTGAAAACAAAAAAAATACATTCTGGCAAATTTAAGCAGAAAAGAAGTTACTGGGATACTACGAGGGGCCCATGAACACAGTGGGATAAAAAAAGACCATGCTGGAATGGGCTGGTCAAAGAATCCAGAACAGCCCAGAAGCTGTAAGAAGAGTCACACAAGCTGGCCCCGCCCACAGTGCCGCCCCCACAAGAACACTCCCCTCTGAAAGCGCCATCTTTCCTGTACCACTGTCTTGGGGATCAAAACTTCTTGGTTTCTGTGAGAGAGAAATGAGAGCCAAAAACTGCCCTGCCCTCAGAGGGAGAAAGATTATTCCCATAGGAAAACCTGGATTTTATAAGAATGTAGGATAATACTGGACTTTCAAAACCCTGTATATGTCTGCCAAAAATAAAATGTACATTGGGCATAATGGTGCCTGTGTGTAATCCCAGCCACTCATGAGGACGAGCCAGGAGGATCACAAATTCAAGAGCAATCTGGGCAACTGAGCAAGACTCTGTCTCACAATAAAAAATAAAAAAAATTTAAAAAGGCTCAGTAATAGAGCACCCCTGGGTTTAATCCCCAGTAAGGAAAAAGAATTAATAATATATATGTGTGTGTGTGTGTGTGTACATACACGCATAATAAGTACGGTTTATTTAAATTGCAACATATGCTTATTGTGCAAAGTATTTTAGCATAGTCTTTTATATTTTTTCTAAAATTGGGATTATATTGTATTGGTATTTTTATTATAGCCAACTTTTTTCACTTGACAATATATTGTGATCAGTTTTGCATTGTTCATTATCTGAACCATGATTTTATTTTGTAACAGGATGGTATTCCTCCTCTGTGCTTATTTTAAATCACTTTAAGAATTTCTATTCTACTTTTTACCATTGTAAATAAAGCCGGGCTTAATTATACTTCTTTTTTCTTTTCTCTTTTGTTCAAGTACATTGAAACCTTCCCATATATCAGCACTAAGCTAAAGTGCTTTATGTGCACTTTTTCATTAATTCCTATCAATATTCCCATGAGGTAAATGCAATTATTATCTCCATTTTACAGATGAGGAACATCCTGGCTGTGAATCACTTGCCTAAGATCAGCTGCAGACAGTCGCTAGTTAACCCAAAGTCACACAGCTAGCAGATGGCAGAACTGGATCTAGTGTCAACTGAGGCTGGCCTGACTCCACTGCTCAGGCTCTGAGTCTCTTAGATATCTTCTCAAGCAGAAGTCACTGGGTGATCATGAACATTTCCTTAGGATAAGTCTGGAGAAGTGAAATTGAGGGAGTAAAGGCTTTTGATACACACTGTGGACCTGCGCTCTAGAAGGTCTGCACCAATTTACACTGAGCCCAAGAAATCTATTCAAAGTGCCCATTTTCTATGCTCTTGGAACACACCTGCTACATGATCTTCAGAAACACTATGCCAAACTAGATGTTGAAAAAAGTATGTTTCTTGAGTTAAAAGTTTTTCATGTTTTATATGATAATACAAGCTGTCTTTTATGATTGCCTACTATGCCTGCCGTGGAAGGGCAGAGATTATTGTCTGTTTTGTTCACTGCTGCTTTCCCAGAATCTGTCTGGCAGATTATGTGGTATACAGTAGTCACTCTATAAAAATTTGGTGGCTAAATGGATCAATAAGTGAATGTGCTGGGTACTGAGGTCAGCGCTTCACACAGATGATCTAATTTAGTCCTCACAACACCTGGATGTGTTAGCTAGTATGAACACCATGCATTCAGGTCTGACTGTCAGGTTTAACTCCTCAAGTAGGCCTGCCCATCTCTCTCGGTTTTCCCTAGAGTCCTCCCCATTCCAATAGAAATTCTCTGTACAACAAATAGCCTGTATTTTCAATGTCACATCACCCCAAATACATCTCCAAATTTGGTAAAAATTTCTCCATCCATTTTCCCATAATATCATAGCAGACAAGCTATCTTAGTCCATACTATGCTGCTCTAACAAAATACCACAGACTGGGAAATTTATAAACAATAGGATTTTGTTTGGTGCACAGTACTGGAGACTAGAAATTCCAGATTGAGTGGCCGCATCTGGTGAGGGCCTTCTTGCTGTCATAATATGTTGGAAGTTAACTCATGGCCAGAGAGCAAATTGAAGAGAAAGAGTGGGCACCAAACTCACTTTTACAACCAACCCACTCCCTCATAACAACTTTAACTCATTTGTGTACCCCGACATTCATTAGCCCCACCTCCCAACATTTAGGCATTTTAAGTTTTCAACACATGAACCTTGGGGGATGTATTCAAACCATAGCACAAGCCCTTTTTGTTGGTGGTGGGGGTGGGATTTTTTGTTATTGTTGTTTGTTTTATGATACTGGGGATAAAATCCAAGGGTGCTCCACCACTAAGCTATATTCCAGCCCTTTTAATTTTTTTATGTTGAGACAGGATCTTGCTAAGTTGCCCAGGATGACCTCAAACTCACAATTGATCCTCCTGACTCAGTCTACCAAATCACCTGGAATTACATGTGCCATGGTGCTGGCAAGCCCTTTGATTTTTAAGAATTATTCAAAATGAGCTTCATTTGTAAATTTAGCTTTGTGACTGTGCTTATGCCGTTGATACTTAAACAACAGTTTTTGCTCCTCGGTGAGAGAAAAGCATGCTTGATCTTGTCATGGCCACATTTAGGGCAGATGGAGGCACCATTGGCCCTGCTGACATAGGGTTTTTTTTTTTTTTTGGACAACCTCATGAACTTCATGTCTCATGACATTGTTACTGAAAGCTTGGTCTTTGTGCCCGATGCCAATCCAATAACAAGAACAGGGTTTAAAGAAAAACGAAAAAGTTTTATTGCTTTGTGAACAAAGGAGACTACTGTCCCAGAGACTGTAAAGCTGCTCATCGAGGGGAACTGGGAGAAGGGTTAAAGAGGGGATTCAAAAGCTATGTTCCATGTGTTTCTGTGTGAAGTTGTCATTCACTTGTTGATTTGGAAGATCCTCATTCCTGAGATCTTCTTGTGCCCTCCCCAACTCTGAATTACTTCTTTTCTGTAATGGGTATATGCTCAAGGATGGGTCACTTTGCCTAGGATGGGGAAGAAAGGTAATCCTGTTTCTCTTTAGATTGGGGGAAGGAGGAGGGAAAGAGGAAGAGAAAAATAAGTCACACTGGCAGAGTAACAAGGGATATATTTAAAGCATAAAATGGACCACTGCTACAACATGGGCCCTCAGTCTCAGTCTGGGCACACACCACATCTGGAGGTTAGTGTTGCCCCACTCTCTTTGGTATAAAGGTACAATTCTATTACTAGTTATTCAGGTCAACCTAGCTTTGTTAGCAGCTGTATAGTAAGATAGCCATGATGGTATGTCAAACCTGTAATGTAATATAAAGCTGCTCCCTTGCCCCTTATGCTGCATTCATTTCCCCACCTCCCAACTTCTTATCACTGCCTCCCAACTACTGTCAGTCTGTGAACATCCTAGCTAGCTATTGGTTCATCAGTCAGCTTGCGAGTATCCTTCTCCGTTATTGGTCCCCTGTTAGCCCTGCGGAATTCAACTGCTTAAGGATAGCTTCCCCGCCATCTTTCCTCAAGCTTTCTCTCGCCTCCTTGCTTTTCCACTCTCCCTAGTGCTCGCCCTTTCTCTTTTCCTCTCATTTTCTCTCTTACCCTGCAGGGAGACACTTTGTTTGCTTAATAAACTCCCTTATTTGATTTCCCGTGTCTGGCGTGATTTTTGTGGGTTTCTTACAAAATCCTGGACTATTTTGAATGCCTCTAGACTCATCCTCAGAAGGGGGAAAAAAACCAAAACTTAATTTTATTTATAAATTTGGAAAGAACTCTATATATCAACACTGGCTTTGATCTTTTGTTATATATTTCACAAATATCTTCCATTATTTTTATTTACCTATACTTATGCATTTTTAAGCTTGTAGATGTTTTATCTGTTCATAGCAAAATCTATTAGTCTTGCCCTGGATGGTTTCATTCTTTGATATTTTCTTTCCTACTTCAAGTGGGCTAATAAGCATGTAACTGTGCTCCATTTCAACTTTTGAATATAGACTTCACTCCTCAGGCTTATTTTAAAAGGGACATGTTTTTCTTTTCCTCTTCTTCCTCTCCCATTCCCTACCCTGGGGGTGGGAAACAAGATTACCTTTTTCCATCCTAGGCAAGTTATCTGTTCTTGAGCACATACCTACCACAGGAAGGAGAAGTCACTGGAAGATCTAGGAAGGGAGTAGCTCCCAAATTAACAAGTGAATTTCAGCATACCATCAGGGCACTCCTGGGACCCTCTGCCAGGGCACACTTGGAATCTAGCCTTTGACAAGCTTCCTTAAAAGCCCTCTGTTTTCCCTGATGGGGAGAACCACATCTTCTGGGACTGGAGTCCCCTGTGCTTCTCATTTGCTAGCAAAGTAATAACCCTTCTTTTTCCTTTTTCTCAAAACCATGTCTTCATTATTAAACTGGCATGAATTGGCATTAGGGACAAAGACTGAGCTTTTGGTAACAAGTACACAAAGTAAACATTTGTTTGGGGAATCACCTGGATCTAGAACACACACCTTTATTCTGTGCATATATGAACAACAAATCCCATCAACATACACAACTGTAATGTACCAATAAAAATGTGAAAAAAAGAATACAAACCTTGACTTTCCAATGTAAAATTGACGTGGCATATGAAAGCACTCCATTTCCACACTTCACCAGATAAGCTTTGCAACAGCTCCAGAATGATGGAAACCACTCAGGCCGGGGACATCAAACTTGGCTCCTGTAGGCTGCTCTGAGGCTCTCTACAGAGCATCTTCTATCACAGGTACTACCTTAGTCCCTTGCAGCCAAGAACTCTGGATTTTAATTAGCACTATAGGTAATAAGGACATATTTATGTGCATTTTCATGCAGTTTTTTGCTTATGACTTCAAAGAACTAACAATGAAAATTAAATAGCTTCAAAAGAGTCCTCCAGTTTGGCAAGGTAGTGCACATGTGTAACCCCAGTTACTCAGGAGGCTGAGGCAGGAGGATCACAAGTTTGAGGACAGTCTGGACAACTGCATGAAATTCTGAACCAAAATAACATCTGAAAAGGGACTGTGGATATAGCTCAGTGATAATGATAGTAGACCTGGGCTCAATCTTTGGCCAAAAAAAAAAAAAAGGGGGAAGAAAGGAATAAAAAAAAAAGAAAGAGTCCTGTACAGTAGTAGAAAACATATCAAGAAGGAAAACTAAATTAAAGACTCAACCAAATGCAATATATGCTACAGTTGGAATTCTCTATGTGCAGGAGACAGAATTGATTAAGATGAAGGAATCTTAATGTACAAGAATTAACTGGTGATGAGTTTTACTTAATTCCAATGAATTCAAAGTAAAAGAAAAAATCTCTGCTTCCAGTCCCTTGCAAGAAAACCTGGAGCCTACAGAATGTTGGAGGCATACTTAAAGGCCTTCCTTGAGTTCTAATTGAACCCACAAACCTGTCTGGACACAGTTATATCCTAGAGAAGTGGTAGCAAAAGTAATATTGCTTCCTGTACTGTACACTTATCAAAAGCACCATCAGGTCTTGTTGAAGGCGCCACTGTCATATCAGAAGATATAAAGTGACAGCAGCAGTGTGAGGGGTGTATGTATGATGATGAGGTGGAAGAGTAATTAGTTCCTAATTAAACTTTTCTGAAATATTAGGACAGTTATCATAGAAAAATTCCACTCACATTACATGTAAGTTAAAAATGCTCCAGGGTATCTATTAATTTCTGAAGTAGCAGCCAGGTGTGAGCACTTTGGTTGAGGTTAACCAGCATTTCTAATACCCACTCAGGTTTTGGAAGTTACAACTTGAGTTTTTTATGAAACTACATCACTCGGCGATTTACACTCAGATGCTATGATTTATAAATATAAAAATACTTCATTTTATTGTCAAGCTGCTGTCAAAAAAAGAGAGAGATTTTAAAGGAAATTGGTCTTAATGCAGGTTTTTCTTATGTGGGATGCAGTCCTCTTTCTTTTTCCCTTGGAGGTGTTTTTAAACTTTTCTTTAGGGAGCTGTAGTCACGGAACCCACAACCATGGAGACATAAACAGATTGCAAAGACAAAGTCACATTTTCTTTATATGGACCTTTACTTCCTGGTGATATGTTTCAGATCTTTAACGAATTAGTCAAAGTAAACTTGGTGACATGAGTCTTACTTTCAAATTACACTTGAAAAGCCTCATTTGAACCAGTAAAAGTTAGAGAAACAATTCTAAACACAGCTATCATGTAGGCTATATTTACCTCACTACAAACTGCCATAATTGCTCTATCTTTATTTAAAAATTATATTTAGTAAGATGTGATGCAGCTAGTTGATAATGACTTTATTCAGGAATTAAAATAACCCAATAATTTTGTCCAGGGAGGAAAACTTATATTTTATCACAGTCAATAGAGAAAATATTCAACCTTTGATGCAAGTGATTTCTGACATTTTAACAGATTTGTCTGGTCTTGTATGGATTTATCTGTTTGGGGTCATTTCTACATAAAAATTTATCAAAAAGAAATCAGAAAAGTTTGAGGAAATAGGTTTAACCTGATTTAAATATTACAACATGGTATATATGTATTGAAACACCACATCATACCTCATAAATAAATATGATTTTATGTATCAGTTAAAATATATCAGGTTTGAATTTTAAAAACCATAAATATTACCTTATTGTACATGGTTATTTCCAGAGGATTAACAATATTGTAGCTGACTTTCCCAGGACCAAACATTTGATGGTGAATATTTCCTGGGCATGGTGGTGCATGCTTATAATCCTAGCAACAGGAGGCTGAGGCAGGAATATTGCAAGTTTGAGGCCAGTCTCAGCAATTTAGTAAAGTCCTAAGCAACTCAGTGACACCATGTCTCAAAATAAAAAACTAGAAAGGGCTGGGGATATAGCTCAGTGGTAAAGCACCCTTGGGTTCCATACTTAATACCTCACCCCCCAACAGTGTGAACAGTATAAAAAAAAAGTCAGGAAAGTTAAAAGCATCCAAGACACAACCCAGTCTCTATGACCCAATATCAGAAGTGATATACTATTGTTTTTGTCACATCCTTCTCTTTAGAAGTCAGTCCAACTCATATTGAAAAGGAGGGAATTATACAAAGGCATGAACACCAGAGGGCAGGCACCATAAGGAGTCACTTTATAAACTGTCTACCACAACTGGAAGTCAGCCTGAGACAGCTTTACATAGAGAAAGAAGCTAGTTTCTTTCTTTCCTTCTTTCTCTCTTTCTTGCCACCCCTTCAGAGCACCATCTATTTGGGGAAATAACTCCTTTATTCTGGGCTTATGTAGTCCTGGGAGGCTCACTCCCCACCAACAAACACCCAGTCCTGGCTCCTGGAATAAGCAACTGTGGTATCCCAGTAACAATACTTCAACTTTCTGGCTGTTATGGTTTAGATGTGAGATGTCCCCAAAAGCTCACATATGAGACAATGTAAGAAGGTTCAGAGGAGAAATTATTGAGTTTTGAGAGTATTAACCTAATCAGTGAATTAATCCTAGATGGGATTAACTGAGTGGTAACTGGAGGCAGGTAGGGCGAGACTGGAAGAGGCAGGAATTGGGGCATGGCTTTGGGGTAAATATATTTGTATCTGGGGAGTGGAGTCTCTCTTTCTGCTTCCTAATGATGGTACAAGCTGCTTCCCTCTGTTACACTCTTCTGCCATGATGTTCAGTGTTCAGACTCACCTAGATCCCTGAGGGATGGAGCTGGCCTTCTATGGAGTAGAACCTCTGAAACTGTGAGCCCTCAATAAACTTTTCCTCCTCTATAATTGTTCTGGCTGGATTTTTTAGTCACAGCAGCAGAAAAACTGACTAAAACACTGGCCAAAGTAAGTAAGGGATGAGTTATTCAGACTCTTTTTTTCAGGTATTAATATGGGGCAGGGAGGATCTCCCAATATCACAGATGCTATGGAACATAGAAAACTGGAATTTCTTCCATTTTCTACACTTGGCACATAGGTAATCTTTGTTCTGTATGAAAAACAAAAAAGTCTTAGAATGGAATCAACATGAAATAAAAAGCTGAAAGATGAAGAGTGAGTGAGCTACACCAATTTCTTATAATATCTTTTGCCTACCTGTGCCCAGTTGTACCTGAAGCTAGTCTTCCCTTTTTTTTTTTTTTTTAAATCCTTAAATTAGTTTTGGTTTTTATCACTTAAAACAAAAGTGATCCTTTTAATATATCCAGGTGTTAGAAATATAATACTCATATATCCAGATATTAGGAATATATCCTCAAATATTCTAGTTAATAAAACCATCAGAGCAAGGCCTTTTATGAAATTATCTAAATATGTTGAGTATATTTACATTTTTTCAGCTTTATCAGTTTAAAACTTTAAAAAGTAAACTGGATAGATTTCCTACTGTTTAAATAATTTCCTTAAATTTACTTTTCTCAAGATTCATAATAAATTTTTTTGTTCCATATAAGTTACCCAAAAGCAGGGAGAAATGTTGTTTTTATTAAGTCCTCCCCAAATGAAACACACGATGGAATTACATGGTAGTGCCTCAATAACTATCTGATGAATGAATGATGAAATGGATCTTCTAAATATACTTTAGATTACTTTTCTCTAAGTTCAGCACCTTATTTTGCCTACATGAACACCAATTTAATTTTTTCTGCCTGTTCACATAGCGTCATACTAACTGACTCTGGGTTATTCCCATATACTTGGGCTTTTTCATAACTGGAAGAACTTGGTATCATTATGCCTTCCCTTTTCTAAATAATTCATAAAAATCCTAAACAAGGATAGTCACAGGGAAGGTCAGAGTTGACATGCCTCCCTCCAAGAAGCCCTTTCATCCTAAGCCATTGTTTCTTGTCTCTGAGCAACTTCCTCAGGCATGACACCAGTCCCCATCCTACCACAGATGATTCAATTTTGAAAACAGCCTTTTGTGTGGAAATTTGTAAAAGGCTTTCTGAAACTCTAAATAGACACCATTCATAAGTCTTTGTCCAGATGCGCATGAGCCTTCTAAAAGGGCTTTAAAAGATTGATGAGGCCCAATTTCCTCTTCTAAGACCATACATTCTCTTCAAGTTCCTTCCTTGATTCACCTGTAGTATTGGCACAAAATTTATCTTTTGGGGGAAAATGGCTTAGCCCTTCCCTGCTGATCTGCTTTGACTGGGTCTTTAATCAGAATAATGTATAGAATCAGTAGAATAATGTAAGATCATGATTACCAAAACCAATCCTAAGAAAGACTAATAACTACAGTTAAGTCAGCATTCTGAAGTAAGAAACAGAGAAATACGACTCAGATGTGGTAAATATGGATAGAAAAAAGAAAGTAAGTTTAGAAGTATATAAAGTTGGTGGTTGCTAATCAAGATTCTGGAATGTATTTAGTTCTCTAGAAGTTTGATACTGTTATCAATTTTCTTTTTCTTTAAATTCTCCCATCCTTTGATTTCATAAACATTATGTTCTCTCATCCTGTCTTTGAAGACATTCCTTCCTGGGTTCTTTCCCTGGATCCTCTTACTTTTGTCCTGGCACCATCCTTGATTTTATTTTTGTCTCCATTGTCATATGCCCTCACTGTCAATTTTACATACTCCCTAGGTGGTACCTAGAGATGGAGAGAACAAATGTGTAATGTATAAAGCTGCTCCCCCTGACCTTTCCGGTGCAGCCATTTCCCCGCCTCCCAACCAATCTGTGAACATCCTAGCTAGCTATTGGTTCATCAGTCAGCTTGCAAGTGTCCTTCCCCATATTGGTCCCCTGTTAGCCCTGCGGAATTCAATTGCTTTACTGTAGCTACCCCGCCATCTTTTCTCATTCTTCTGTCTCTCCTCCTCACTTTCTCTAGCCTCCTGGCTTTCACACTTTCTTGCGCACACCCTTTCTCTTTCCTTTCTCTTTTCCTCTCATTTTCTCTCTTACCCTGCAGGGAGACACTCTGTTTCCTTAATAAACTCCCTTATGTGATTTCCCGGGTCTGGCGTGGTTTCCGTGGGATCTCTTACAAAATGTACATTTGGGTACATGTATTTTCTATGAACTTCAGATGCCTAGTGAACATTTCTACATCAATAGGCCAGAGACACCCCCAATGTATAACAATGTTCCAAACTAAATGCATTTCTCTATACATGTTAAAGTCTTTTTATTTTACGTGGGGAAAAAAAAAAAAAAAAAAAACCTTATCTTATGGAATTTGAGGAGCAGTTTAACAGCACTGTCCCCTGCTCCTGGTATAAAACCCATTGTTTTATATAACAGCACTGGTTCTGGAAAAGCTGGAACTAAGACCCAGAAAATTCAATGATTTATCTTTCCAGACTACATGTCTACTTTCCTCTGTTTGTCTGATCTATTTCCCCCTGTTACAGACTAATGACTTCTGCTTCTCAGTATTTATGGTGGGAAAATAAAGATTTTCATGTTCATGCTTCAGGCTCCCACAGCAAAGCTAGTTGATTCTTTCTGGGTCCTAAATTCAAAATCCCAAGGAAGAAATTCACTGGCCCATCAATGGTCAGGATGTCTACCCAGAGACCAAGGTGCTATGGTTTTGATGAGTGTCTCCCAAAGGTCCATATGTGTTAAAGGCTTGGTCTCCCAATCTTGAACTTGACCCTCCAAAATTTGTGAACTATAAATCTTTTTGTTTTGAGTATCCTGTCTCAGGTATTTCAATGTAATGATACAAAGCTGACAAATGCACAACGTGACTTGAAGTTGTCCCATAACTCACTAATGCTCTCTTCATTTTATTTTCAACATTTTTTCTCTCTTCATTTTGGATTATTTTCATTGCTATGTGTTCAACTTTACTATTTGTTTCTTCTGCTATGTCTAATCTGTTGCTAATGCCATCTAGCATCTCTTTTGCAATATGCATTGTTTTTTATTGGAATTATTTTTATATTGTCAATTTCTCTATTGAACACACTTCAACTTTCTTTTATATTGTAAAACATGAAATAACAGTTATAACTATAGTCATGTCTGTCTACTAATTTGCTCTCTGTCTAATTTGTGTGTTAATTCTGGGTTGTTTCTATTGGTCTGTTTTTCTTACTTTTTATTAAATTTTTCTACATGTGAGCATGCCCACTATTTTTTTTAATTGATTGCCAGCTAGTATGAATTTTACCTTGTTAGGTGGTAAATATTTTTCTGTTCCTACAGCCATTTTCTTGAGCTTTATTTTGGGAAGCAGTTATATTACTTTGAAATGACTTAATCTTTTCAAAGCTTTTAAAAAGTTTCATTAGACTGGATGAGCGCAGCCTTTATTCTAGAGCTAATTTTTCCAGTCTTGTGGCAATGCTCTTTTGATGCTCTGTGAGTGAGATTGTTCTTTGTTCAAGGATCATTCCCTCCATTCTGAACCTGTGGTTATTTCTTCAGCCATCAGTAATGTTCTCAAATTTATGCACTGAATAGTACTTAGCAGAAGTCTTAAGGGCCTTTCTGAAGGTCCTTGTAATGCATATGTTCTCTCTTTCTCTGGGAAGTTCTCCTCTTCTCCTTACTCTGCCATGTGAACTCTAGGTGCCATGGCCTGCCCAGACACCCAAGCTCCACCTGGGTTTCCCCTTTCTAAATCACACCATGGAAGCTCTATCTAGGTGGTGGGCTAAGAGAATCACACACAGACAACCTCATTGGTTTTCCCTCTTTCAGGAATCACTGTCCCCTGCTCCTGGTATAAAACCCACTGTTTTATATATATTTGTTTCTTTCTTCATTTTCCATATTTTTATTGGTACATTATAATTCTACTTACTAGTGGGATTTGCTGTTACATATTCAAATATATAATAATGTAATTTGATCACTACTGTACCCCAGTATTTCCCTTTTCTGTCCCTTCCTCGCTCCCCCTGGCCCCCTTTCCTCTCCACTGGTCTCCTTTTGATTTTCATAAGATCCTTTCCCCCAGCTCTTTCTTTTCCTTCATCCCCTCTAACTTCCACATATGAAAGAAAACATATGACCCTTGATTTTCCGAGTTTGATTCATTTCACTTAACATATGCTCTCAAGTTCTATTCATTTTATTTGTCTCTCCTCATTTATTTCAGATGGGAGAGTAAATCCAATTCCTGTCCCTCCATCTTGACCAGAGTAGAAGTTCAGGTCAGTCTTTTGGAGCAATTTGCATTTATTTAAACTCTGGGCTGTTGCATGTCTCTGTGCTTTTGTGTCAGCTTGAAATGCCTTCCCTTCCACTCCGTCCGACAAGACTTGGTTCCAGCATTATCTTCTCCCAAACCTTCCCATCCCCATCCTCACTTTGCCATCCCTCCCATGTGTTAGCTGGCATCCCAATATGATATAGACCTTGGTTCCATCCATGAAAACCTAAGCCCTTATATGCACAGATCAGCACAGCAGCTGAAATATCATAGGTATTCTACATGTATTTGATGAAATGAATTCCTTCTTAGGTTTCAGTGGACTCCTTAAAGTGAAACGTCAAGCTGGGCACGGTGGTGCATGCCTATAGTCCCAGATACTTGGAGATGGCAGCAGGAGGATCAGTGAGGATTATTCAAGACTAGCCTGGGCAACATAGGGAGAACCCATCTCAAAAACAAATAGCTGGGTGTAGTGGCACACACCTATAATCCCAGCAGCTTGTGAGGCTGAGGCAGGAGGATCACAAGTTCAAAGCCTGCCTCAGCAATTTAGTGAGACCCTCTCTCAAAATAAAAAATTAAAGGGCTGAGAATGTGAGTCAGTGGTTTAGTGCCCCAGGTTCAATCCTCTAGTACAAAAAAAAAAAAAAAAAAAAAGAAAGAAAGAAAGAAAGAAAGAAAAATTGTAAGGTGAAATACTGTATATAATAACATTAAAAAGGAGGATAATCTTTAGTATTTCAGAGTATTTCATAAGTGGTTATCTTATGAACTTGCCTATCATTCTGTATTGCATCTTCTGATATTGTATTTCTTTGAAACAAGTATGTCATTAGCAAATCATTAGGCATGAGACTGTGGTGATCTTGAACAAAGTACTTATGTGGGTGGCCTTTCTTTTAGTACAGTTCCAGATTGTTTGAGCATGTGTTTGTACAGTTTGCTTTGGTTACTTGTGCTGAGGATGAAATCTTTTCAAATCTTTTCAGCGTGTCACAGATTTTGAAAAATGGTTTACGTACTTAGAGTCATGCTGAGCAGAATTCAACTATAAACTGCCAAACATCCTCATCATTTGATTTTCGTGTAGTAAAACACTTCCCTCACTCAAAACAAAGTCACAGCTCGATGTCTAGCAGTACATTATACCATGTGTAAGATCAATAGCCTGCTCAGGGGAAACTGATGTCAAACTTTTACTTTAAATTTGCCAGGAGTTAGATCTCTGAGATTCTACTGTGCATCCTTTGTGGACTGCATATGTTCTCTTATGCTAAAATGTCTCCCCACAAACCATCTCTGGAACACTTTGTTTATGCAGCTTGTGCTACAACCTACTTGAGGACTCAATGCTTTCTTTTTTTGACTTATGTAAGAACTGAAGTTTGGCATAGTGACAGGTGCCTGTATTCTCAGCTACTTGAGAGGTTGAGGCAGGAGGTTCACTTGAGCCCAGGAATTTGAACTCAGCTAGGGTAACATATCAAGACTCAAAAAAAAAAAAAAAAAAAAAAACAAGAGGGGAGGGGTTGGGGGTGCAGCTTAGTGGTAGAGTACATGCTTAGCATGCATACAGCTCTGGGTTTAACCCCCAGTAGACACACACACACACACACACACACACACACACACACACACATTGATATAAATAGGCAAACAGGCCACATTAACAGCAGAAAAACTCCAAAACACAGGGGTGCATGTGTCGTGTCTATGTGTTTGCATAAGCAAATGAATGTATTTATATTCTCTACACTCATACCACTCAGAGTCATTACGGCCTTTTGGTGCATGTCTTTTCGAGACTATACCTCCTATTCTTTAAACTGGAATCCCCTCCACCCCATGTCTTTCCAAGTCAATTAATGTCTTTTCCAATTCCCCAAAGAAAGTCTTAAAATGTAAAATATAATCTTTCACAAACATTACTTTTTGTCATGTTCCCTCTCTCTCTCTGTTCTATCTACCTTTTAATAAAGAATTTTTGAAGACATAATGCCTAACCCAAACAAATTATTGTCAATTGCTAGGATGTCAGCTATAATGGAGATAAACATTTTGAGTGTTTCTAAGTTGCCACACACTGTTTCACTCATGCATAAGGTTAGCCCTGTCATATTAGAAACAACATTGATAGTGTCACAACATAGGAAGAGGAGGACTGGAAGAGATCATTAAAAAGATTCCAAATGTGATGTTTCAGTGGTCTTCTACCACTGAGCTATATCCCCAGTCTATTTTATATTTTGACACAGCGTTGTGTTAAGTTGCCAAGGTCAGCCTCAAACTTGGGATCTTCTTGCCTCAGCCTCCTGAGTAGCTGGATTAGGCATGTGCCACTGTGCCTGCCTTTGCTTCACTGCATTTTGTATTTGTATCTCGAGTTAAGCCAATTTCTTTCCCCAATTTTATTGAAAAGAATCATATTTTGAAGTAGTCTGAGTTAGGCTATATGTCAGTCAGCTTTTCCATTGCTGTGACAAAAAAATACCTGAGACAAATAGCCAGGCAAGTTGATTCACACCTGTAATCCCAGTGATTTGGGGGGCTAAGGAAGAAAGATTGCAAATTGGTAACCAGTCTCAGCAATTGAGCAACACTCTGTCACAAAAGAAAAATTGAAAAGGCTGGGGCAGTAGCCCAGTAGTAGAGCACTTGCCTAGCATGCATGACACTCTCAGGTCATTCCTGGTACGAAACAAAATTAATATTCCTTGATAATGACAGTCTTGTTTTCTTAACCATGAAGTGTGCATGCTTAAGGAGTCACACATGGATCCTGGATCTACAATGACTAGTCATATGATCTTGTTTATCCACTCAAGGGAACTTTCATTCTTTTTTTTTTTTTTTTTTTGACTGGGGATAGAACCCAAAGATGCTTTACCACTAAGCCACATCCTCAGCTTTATTTATTTATTTATTTATTATTTATTTAGAGACAGGATCTCACTAAGTTGCTGAGGTTGTCCTTGAACTTGTGATTCCCCCACCTCTGCCTTCTGGGTGGCTGGGAATTACAGGTGTGCATCAGAGTACCTGGCTTTCAATTTCTTCATCTGCCAAATGAAGATGATATTTGAATCTACTTTAGATGTGTTTTTAACACCAAATGATCCATTCTTTTATTTCATTTTCACACATCATTTTTGGTGACTGTATTCCACCAAATTATACTAATCGAAGTAAGATAATTTCAGGATTAATTTACATAAAATAAATAGGGCACACACAGCTGTCTCACTATTCTATTTATAAATTCTTCTTGTTAGTATAAGTAAAATTTGACCTGTATGCTATTCATATCTGTTAATATAAGTAAAAAATCAAGGATTCTTGAGAAGAGAATGATTCTAATAAATTTATTTTTTATTTTATTTTTTGGTACTCGGGATTGAACTCAAGGGCACTCGACCACTGAGCCACATCCTCAGTCCTATTTTATATTTTATTTAGAGACAGTGTCTCACTGAATTGCTTAGGATCTTGCATTTGCTGAGACTGGCTTTGCACTTGTGATCCTCCTGCCTCAGCCTCTTAATCTGCTAGGATTACAGGAGTGTGCCACTACACCTGGCTGATTTTAATAAATTCTTAATTTTCTCCACACATTGAAAATCTATTTTTTGGGTGTATCTCACAGATATATTTATTCATACCATGAAGCAAATAGATGTCATGCAAATGGACAGCAACATTCCAGTCTAGCAAAGCTTCCCAACTGACATAGCTTGCTTAAATTGATAAGTACAGTAACATCTTATTTCATATGCACTCCAAGTAAAGCAGGTGCAATACTCAAAACATTTCAAACCTTTAATTCTTCTCTCAGTACTCCTAATATTACAAATGAATAAACTCATTAGTCAGCTTACTGCACATTTCCTGCTAAATTGGGATACAGCATGACATCATGGGGTTCCAAACTTATTTATTTTTTAGTGGCACTGGAGATCAAACCCAGGGTCTCAAAACTATAGGCAAACATTCTACTTGTAAGCTATAACCCCAGCTGGATTCAAACTTTTGATTTTTCCTGTTTCTAGAATGGAACTCATGGTCGCTTTACCACTGAAATTACATTCCCCAAACTTTGTATTTTTTATTTTGAGACGAGTTCTTGCTACATTGCTGAGGCTGGTCTCAAAATTTCAATCCTCCTGCCTCCGCCTCCTGAGCAACTGGGATTACAGGCATGCACCACCACACCTGGCTCAAACATTTTTAATAATACTTTGATCCCACATACCCCGGGGGGTGGGGGGGAAGACTCTTTTGGGCTGCGGAGATAGCTCAGTTGGTAGAGTGCTTGCCTCACAAGCACAAGGCCCTGGGTCCAATACAGCACCGCAAAAAAATAAATAAATAAATAAATACTTTGAAGCATCTCCATTCAGGACCAATGGATCTGACCACTGTGCAGTCCTCTGAAAAAACCTACCCACTGTGCAGGTGCCAGGCAGGGCCTGCGGGGAAGGTGCTGGGCATCACATTAAAAGGCACACATAGCACGAAGGCATATGTAGAACTAGGACAAATAGGTTAAAAATTCTCATCATGAAAATTGTTAAAGCATGTCTTTTTTCTGTAAACTTTAAAAAATAAAGCATTTATTAATATCCAGAAATTATTGCAATAGAAAGATGGCACTGAACATGGGGACAGGGGTCTGGTGTAGTTCTTGGCACTGAAACACCTTTTGAGTAGAAGGTAGATAATATCAGGAAGGTCATAGAAGGAAACCCTAGACTGGGTGAAAGTTTGTGTAATAGGAATTCATAATGTCATTTACAACTTAAAACACCTCAGTTTAATTGCTCAGTTTTTAAAGATTTTTAGAGTATGAATTGCAAATATACTATGAAATATTTTAAAAGTTGCCTTAAGGAATGTTGAAATAAAGCAGTTCTAGTGCACTTGTTTTTATCATGGAAAAAAACTAAATAGCATCTTCTAATTTAAAAAAATATTTTCCCTGATTAGAAATAATACATATTCTTTATCTGCTTGAAATAAACTCTGAGGTCCCATATACTCTAGGTCTGGGATCCTTAACAAATTAGTTAACCTGCCTTTGCTTCAGCTTCTTTATCAGGATACTAATACCCTAAAAATCTATTTTTGATTCATGTTTTCGTTCATGATTTTTTTTTTTTCTGTATGAATCACATCAACAACAGTAACAAGTACTTACATAATATTTATCTCTGGCAGGCACTATTTTAAGGACATCAATCCTCAAACAAAAGGTAGGTGATTTTATTATCTTTATATTAAAGGTCAGACTACATTCAGCTAATAAGCAGTAGAGCTTGGATAAGAGCAAGATAGTCTAGAACTAGGGTTGTTCTTAGAAGACGGAGTGTAAAGCAGCAACAGCAACAAAAGCAAACATAGGACTAAGAGCTCTGTCCCCTTGGATTTTTCTTTCTTTCTTCCTTTTATGCAGGGGGTCAAGGGTGAATTGAACTCAGGAGTACTTTACCTCTAAGCTACATCCCCAGTCCTTTCCATATTTTATTTTCTGACAGGGTCTTGCTCTGTTGTGTGTTTCAAACTTGTGATCCACCTACCTCAGGTTCCAAAGCAGCTAGGATTACAGATATACACTACTGCACCCAGTTTCCTTTGAATTTTCTTTCTCTATTTTTTGGTACCAGGGATTTAACTCAGGGTGCTTAAACACTGAGCCACATCCCCAGCACTTTTCTTACATTTTATTTAGAGACAGGGTCTCAATAGGTTGCTTAGGACCTTGCTAAATTGTTCAGGCTGGCTTTGAACTCATGATCTTCTGCCTCAGCCTTCCCAGCTGCTGGGACTACAGGCATGTGCCACTACACCTGGCCTGAATTTTCTTAATGTCTTTTGGGTATTAAAATCAGGATTTCCCATTATCACCATGATGTTGAAAAATAACATCTCAATTCAATTACTCTCTGGCAATTGAAATAGTTAAGTAGGTTTTGAGTTGCAGCAAAGTTAGCAAAATATACTCAATCTAGAATAGTGTGTTGCATTATATTTAAAAATAAAGGTTTGCTGGGCATGGTGGTACAAAACTTTAATCCCAGTGGCTCAGGAGACAGAGGCAGGAGGATCTTGAGTTCAAAGCCAGTCTCAGAAATGCAGGGAGGTCCCAAACAACTCAGTGAGACTCCCTCTCAAAATAAAAAAGTAAAGGGGCTGGGGGTGTGGTTCAGTGGTTACTGCCCCTGAGTTCAATTTCCAGTACCAAAATAAAGATTTAGAAGGTGGGATATTAGCAAGATGATGGAATAGGGAGTCCTAGCTCCTGTTCTCTCATGGAGACACTGACTTCACAATAACAAAACAGTTCAAAATGCCCCTGTGAAAATTCCACAAATCAACCAAGAGTTTGCAGCACAGAATCAAGTGCCAACCCAAAAAAGAGCTCCAGGAAAATGTGTTGCAGTTTGGCTGCTTTAATTTCTCAATGCAATGTAGTATGATTGGAAGGAAATTCCCAACTCCTGGCTATTTCCTCAGAGGAAAATAAAAAAGTCATGTATACATCTAATATGGGCCTTCCCAAGGGAATGGTATCTATCTTTTCTTGACTCAAAACACTGAGATGCAACAGAATAGTTTGGCTGCGGTGTGGGAAGCCATCCTTATCTAGAAGAATCAGACAGTTCCCTGCCTAATTCCCCTAAGAGAATGGCTCCCCTAACACCACCCTATCCTGTCCATCACAGAAGAAGCTCCTCCTTGTCTTGGCCCCCTTTACCTGTGAGTCTATAAATAAAAGCTCTGGCCTCTAATAAACTCCTCGTTGGAGGCCAGAGCTGGTATGACCAGACCAGTCATGCTCCCTTTCATTTAAAAGGAGTATTAGCTCTTGTGTGTTTATTAAGTAGATAAGTTTATGGGTAATTGATTCATAAAGAGCCAACATCATCCTCTGGCAGTTAACCCTTGTTATGGGGTGCAACTTAAGAACAGATCAATAACCACTGAGAAGTTCGAATTTGAAAGTCTATTAAGCCGGTCAGCTGAGTGTCTCACACAATGCCCCAAAAGTGGTTATTGGGAGAACAGCCCCGACCATAGGGTTGTAGGAGTTTTTATACCAAAAATCATATCAATCATAAGTGTCTGTTGCTATGATTCAAAATTATAAACTAACATCATGAGATCATCAACAGAGGGGGAAGTGGGTCAAAATGACCCTTACCTAGGTACAAACTAAAGAATGGTTACTAACATCCACACAATCACCGTTCGTATGGCACATTGTTTAGGAGCAATAGGAATCAAAAGAGAGCAATTTTTCATTACATAAGAATTGCCATTTTGTATTGCTAAACATGTCATGTATGTAACTGATGATGGGCACAGAGGCGGATGTTCCCACGGGAGAAGCTTATTTCCTACAAAATATGGAGACTCAGAGTAAAATGGAGTCTGTTTAGTCATTTTCCTTATAGTTTGGTCTACAACATTCTCATGGAGCCAGATCTGTCAGCCCATCACAACCCTTTTCTTATCCACATGGGACGCGTCTGAGAGACCCCCACATTTGGTGCCTGAATAGCGACTGTTTGAGAGGATTTTAGAAGAAAAAAGAAAGGTAAGGTGTTGGCCCCTTTCCCATGGGAAGCATGCACATGTCAATAAGTTTAGTGGTAAAAAAGGAAAGGGAATTTAATTGTGTGATGTTAAGCCTGGAGAATTCGCTCTCTACAGAGAGAAATAAAAATAAATTCAGCTCTATTCAATACTTAGAGTGAAAATTCAATGGGAAGAACACAAGTCCTACAGTCCTTGAAATGTAAATGGAGACCTGATCACTTTAAATACTCCAGACTCCATCAGACAGGTCTGACTGCCTCTGTGTGACCTGTATGAAACTGAGAACTGACTTGGCTGAGATAGGTTCAAAAGTTTAGAATCCTGGGAAGAAAAGATCCTAATCAGGAATTCAGAGAAAAACTCTAACTTAAGAAGGGGAATGGCATTTGCAGGCAAATGGATGAAACTGGAGAATATCATGCTAAGTGAGATAAGCCAATCTCAAAAAACCAATGGACGAATGATATCAATAATAAGTGGATGATGACACATAATGGGGGGTGGGAGGGGTTAGTGTTAGGGTTAGAGTTAGGGTTAGGGAGGGGGGCAAGAATGGAGGAAGGAAGGACTGTATAGAGGGAAAAGAGGGGTGGGAGGGGTGGAGGGAAGGGGAAAAAATAACAATGAATCAAACAACATTACCCTATGTAAATTTATGATTACACAAATGGTATGCCTTTACACCATGTACAAACAGAGAAACATCATGTATCCCATTTGTTTACAATAAAAAAAAATAATAAAATAAAGAATTAGATGCTTTTCAAATTTTCTAAAAAAAAAGAAGGGGAAATTACTTGTCAAGTTTCCTAGTTTAAATATGTGTGTTCCCTCCATAGCTTCCAGCCTTCCAGAAACAGCATAGATTCTGCTCCTGGGTGGGGAGGATGGGAAAGCCTACTAAAGAACATGGCTGCTCAGGCAGAGACCCTCAGGGCCAGGCCACCAAGATGAAAGGAAAATAGCAGGGAATTGGAAGCACAATGGCACAGGCTACAGCAATTTAAAAAAAAAACATGCCTAGGAGCACAATTGAAAATGTAGAGACAGTTTGGAGAGTTTGGACTGTAATAGAAACTTGATTTTATTTGAACCAAGATGTTGATTTATAGATTTTGGGAGGTTTAATCACAGGGCTTAGAAATACTGTTAAGAATTTTAAATCGAAGAGTCAGAAATATTCATCCTCAAGGATCTCTTTATCTTCCAGGAACATATTTTAAAAGTTTTTAGAAGTTAAGCAGTACCCCATGGACAAAGAGATACTGAAGGCTGGGGACAAAATCTCTATTCAGAAGACTGGAGAACAAAGGAAGATGAGTTAGCAAAGGACCTCTGAAATTTGCATTTGGACTGTTCTACTCTAGTTGAAGCCAGAATCAAGGACAGGCAGTTAGTGTAGAATAGAGAATCTGGTCAATTCAAGGAATGGAGGCCATCAGAGTCTGGGAAGTTGGAGAATGCCCCTGGGAGACTGAAATGTCAGTGTTTCCAGAGCCCTTTTGATCACCAAATTTACCTGCCTAACTACCCCTCCCAAAATGTTGCAGGCAGGTAATTGCTAATTAATCTCGCCTGGGCCCCTGCCTGACTCTCCATTTGGCCCTTTCCCCTGCCATCAGCTTCTCACCTTTTTTCCATGTCACTGGCAACTCCTGGGCCTAGTTGTGGAAGCAGGAAGGAGAGAGATAAAGGGGGAGAAAACAGAACAAAGGAGACCCTAACCTATGGGAGATGTAGGGTGTGTTCACTTCTTGGTATTCTAGATCATTCAGTCAGCCAGAAACATTTAGAGGAAATTACAAAATTGGCATAAGGCCCTGATCAATCCTTAGATGATCTCCTCCAGTTTGCATCTTCCATTTTTTTTAATAATAGAGGTCAAGAGGAAAAGAAAGAAAGGGAACATAAAGAAAAGAAAAAGGGCTTATTAAAGGTCATTCCAAACCTCAAATGACAGAAACTTTTAATGCCTTGCAACAGCCCATGCAATTCACCCAATTAAGAGTTCAAAAGTCAACTACCTAGTCCAAAACCTTAGAATAATTAATGAACCAGTAATTTCCCTCCACACTTTAGTTCTTAATCCAGGTACTCTGTTATCTGAAATTCCAGCAGCTGCATGGTTTACTATATTAGATTAAATAGATGCCTTTTTCTATGTACCCTAGACTCTTAATTGCAATATCTGTTTGCCTGTGAGGAACCAGATAGTGGATCTCAACTAACCTGGACAGTGCTGCCTCAAGGATTTGAAGATAGCCCTCACCTGTTCAGACAAGCCTGAGCTAAGGATGTAACAAAATTCAGAGATAAAACGTCTGTAATTGTTCTCCAATATGTAGATGATATCCTCTATGTGCTACCACACAGGAGAAATATCAAGGCCATTACAGAGCTCCTAAACTCAGTTGATAGGGATTATAAGATTTCAAAAAGCTTAATTATGCCATCAACAGGTTCAGTACTTAGAATTGCAACTGTCTCAAGGAACCCACAAGCTAGGACAGGAAAAATAACCACCATAGGACAATATCCTCTGCCCCAGACCATAAGGCAATTCAGGGGCTTCCTGGGGATAACTGGATACTGCAGGATTTGGATTCCAGGGTATGGGGAATTAGCTAAGCGATTTAAAGTCTCCTTAAAAAACTGTACACCATAGAACAACTGCCCTGATGTGAGAACCAAAACATATTAAAGGTTTATAAAATATCAAAAAGTAGCCTTATTCAAGCCCCTGTTTTTAGCTTACCTAAGGAAGAAGATTTAACCTGTTTGTCACTGGGAGGAAAATAACTCTAAAAATATTTACCCCAAACCACTGGATAGTCAGTCATGGATGAACCAGGTCAATAGCCAGTGGCATATCTCAGTAAGGAGCCTAGCGTACTAGCTTCATTCTCAAAAGTAGTGGAAAATTAAGGTCTCAGAATATTCTTTGACATCCAAATCTGTCTGAAAAATAAGAAATGGTTAAAATGCCCTCAGCATCAAGTTTTTGCTGGAACCAGTTATCTCTCTCTTAGCTCCTTGCAAATCTCAGTGATGGCTTACATTGATATGTAAATGGAGAAGACTGCAGGCTCAGTAGGAGACCAGTCTCAAACCCAATAAAAAAAAAAAAAAAGAGAACTCCAAGTAATCTAAACTAAAAAGTAAATTGTATGATGCTTTACTAAAATAATTACTGGCCATATCATTTTTCCAGAACTTCTTTTTTCCCTTGAATTCTATATTTTTTGAGCTCATGACTTTTTTTGATCAGTTCTATTTTTTATTCACCTTCAGTTTGAACAGTTTGAACATCTGTTACACTGCAATGGAGATTCACCTATAAAAACTACCAGCGGGGCTGGGGAGATAGCTTAGTCAGTAGAGTGCTTGCCTTGTAAGCACAAGGCCTTGGGTTCGATTCCCCACCACCCAAAAAAAAAAAAAAAAAAAAAAAACTACAAGGCCTTTGCTTTTGTGTTATGTGTATATCATGTTGTCTGATATCATATTGTCTGTCTATATATGTGCATCCAAATATTATGTACGTATTGTTAGGTATAAAAGCCACCTTTCTCTCCTGTTACAGGAACCCAGCCTCCCAACCCACCTGTCAATCTGCCGTTACGCCTGCCTCTCCCATTACAGGAATTTCCGGCTTACGTCGCCATAACCTTCCTGCCTCCCACATTACGTTCTAATATGTCATTGGTCCATCAGTCAGTCTGTAATAATTCTCCTCCGCAATTGGTTCCCCCCAGCCCGTGAAATTCCAATATCTGAGAAGAAACCCTGCGCCATCTTCTTCTTTCCCTTTCCCCTTTCCCCCGAGCGGGCACGACTTGTCTGCATAAAATAAAAAGTTCCTCGTGTGGGACCTGTATCTGCGGAGCGTTTTTCTGGGAGTTATCAACCAACCAAAACTGCCCCTAACATCTGGTCTAACATCTAGCCTAACACGTATCAAAATTGATATAAAATGAGTGCTCATGAATTAAAATTTAAAAATGAATCCAGATACCTTTAATTTATGTGATTTTAAGGTTCAATTTAAATTGGGTAAACAAATGAAAGTAAAATGTCTTTAAAATAACACAAAAGTCTCTAGGTGGTCAAACTAATACAATGTTGCTCTCTATAAAATGGCTAATATCAATTGTTTCTAGAGCTTTTCTTCAATGGGAAATAGATGGCAAATACTGTTCGAATACATATCTTGGTTTTTACAGTAAAATAAGTAAATTAGATTTGACATGTATGGGATTACTCAAATGTGTTTGTTAGAGACATCTGATTAATTTACAAAACTTAAAATGCTAACTGTTAAATAACATTGAGTACTCTTAACTCCTTAAATTCCATGGGGTAACATACTTAAACATTATTGGTGTTTTCGTAGATCAGTAAATAAAAAGGGTTTAAATTTGCTTTGTGTCATCACTAAAAACAATGTTACAAAGAGTTAAGTCCTAACAGGTACATTTCTATATACAAAGGGATCCAAAAGTTTCAACTGTGTTTCAGTTAGAGTACTATAAATAACATAAAATATTTCATCTCATCAAAATGCAGTACTTTATCTAAAATCAAAAATTTCATAAGAGTTGTTTCACAATGTGAACAAAAATGGGTCTATAGATAGGAAAGAGAAAAATAAAAGGTTTTAGGTATGGAAATAAATTTAGTAGGAGGAAAAAATATTTCTGGGTAGGGAAGTCTTTGTGTGATAAAATACATGAGAGTCTAAGTAAGTGCTGAGAAAGTCTGTGTAAATATAAATGGCAAATTTCATCCAGTTTGTGTGTAACTAAGTTGGTTATATGTATGTGAGACAATCAGTTAAAGCTATTTAAGTTTTTTTCTAAGGTCAAATACTAATGTACTGATATAAACCAAAATTTAATCCTTATGTTAAAATAACAAGTTTTTCTTTAAAACACTAATTTACTCTTAACATTGTGTCTGTTAAGTTTTATCTTTAGAACAATTAGTATTAAAAATTAGAGTTTGTACAATTATGGTTAAACAACAACTATTAGAGTATTATACTATGTTACAATGTCTAAATTTTTTTCTTTAAAAGCTAAACTTGGTTAATATTAAATATGTTCATATCTTCCCTATATACAAGTCTTTAAAGCAGAAAATTTATCAAGATGCTCTTCTGCAAACTAAACTTGTCTGTAATGGTAACTTTAAATTTATAAGAATAGTGAATCTTATTGGGGATTTATTTATATCATTTAATGTTCTATAATAGGCCCTGTTGTCAATAGGTTACATGAAAAATTTTATGTTAATTCAACACTGGGATAAAAATGTAGATGTATTTCTAAAAGTTAGAGCCTGATTTACTTAAAGATTAATATTGTGAAACATGAAAGCATTTTGCCACTTTGCTACATGAAAGGAAAGTTAAAAGCTCTCTCGGCCTGTCCTTGGATCATGTTTTAGATGTAATGTCATATTGTGTTGAATGATGTTCATATAGACTCAGGAAACAATGTATGTAAACTTTGTAAAATGATGTTTAAAGAGGAAGCAGGGATCAGCTTCAGAACTAGAACACTTAGGATTTGTGAAGAGCCCCACCTTACCTGAAATAAGGCTCTGCCTCCCATCTTACTGCATGTTAGAATGGCTCCAAAATATGCCAGACTTCAACTTATTTAAAGTTATACATCAAAAGATTTTTTTCTTGTTGTTGTAAATTACTGTGATTACAAACAGGAGCTATAATGTATAACTCAGCCAAAATTCAAGAAAGCTATTACACAAAGTAAATATGTTTTTACTGTTGCTAATTCCATTTCATATTTTCCTTGTAACTGCTATAAGTGTTGCCTGATTAATGTTTTGCAGATGTACTGCTTCAAGAACAAACAACTTAAATTAATTTGAGCTAATAAGGCATCACCTATAGGACAGATAATATAGACCCCAATTAAATAAAAGGTGGTAAATAACTATAAAGTTATAGATATTGAAGTTAAAGTTTAGTACTCTTACTTTATGACTGGTGAAACTGGCATGCTAGATGTGTAAGATCAAACTTAGAGATGGAGACTAAAATAAAGGGATCAAGAAAACCAGTATTTGACTCTTGCCTTAAGAGTCAGCCTGAATCCAGGGAACAAGAAAACTTATCTAAGGAGCTTTGCAACTCTGGGCCACACAACCTCCCAATCAGGGAGATTGTTGAGAGCACTGGAGGATGAAAAGCCAATCAGTGCCCCTGCTGCAGAGGAGGGTCATTGGATAACGGAGCCATTCCTGATGCTTCTAAGGGAAGCCACCTCATCAAGGAGACCCTACCTAGTGAATGGCACTAAAGGAGCTAAGAAGCTGCTCTCAAGTTCCCCAAGTGATCCCTGTGGGAACTTAGCTGACTCGTAAGAGACAGGAACAGGTCAATTCAACCAGCTTGGTCTTGAACACCTAGGAAAACCATTAAAACAAATACATAGCCAATCATAGGCATTTAAAAAAATAATATTTAAATGTAACTTAAGATGTACACTTGTGTTAGCCCCTAGAATAAATAAAGACTAGAGGTTACAAAAGAGAGATATTCAACGTGTTATTTCTCATTGCCTACCTGCTTTTGAGGTATTAGTCTGTCCATTACAAATCAAAACTGATAATGCTCCAGCTTATACTAGTTCTTCTTTTCAACAGTTTTGCCACCAATTTTGTTTGAACACAAAACAGGTATTCCTTATAATCCTCAAGGTCAAGCCATTGTAGAACAAGCTCAATCATCTATTAAGCTAAAATTACAAAAACAAGAAGGGGGAGATAAGACCGCAAAATAACCTTACTCATCCTTTATTTGTTTTAAACCTTTTAAATTGTGATTCTGAAGGTCACACGGTAGCTGAGAGACATACATCTTCTGCTGTGACAGGTCCATTGGGAAAGATTAACAAACAGGACAATGGAAAGGACTAGATCCAATAATAGTGGGGATAGAGGCCATGCTTATATCTTTTCAGAAGGAGCATTCTGCCCTATTTGGGTACCTGAACATGCCATCAAATGTGAAGGACTGGAGCCAAGGTGTAAACTGTTGAAGATCAAAACAGAGATCAGCCCTGACCTCCAGGGAGAACAGGAAGTCAATGAGGAGATGGAAGAGGAAGAACCAAGTGAACCAAACAGTCCACCTGCCATCATGGGGACAAATGAGGAATCTGATTCAACAGACTGAAAGGATGATTGAACAACAGGAAGTTAAATACCTAATCACGATGATTGTGGCTATGTTAGTTCTATTGAGCTGTCAGATTGCCATACCCTCAGAACCAAGAGCCAGGACCTCAAAGCAGCTCTCAGAACCAAGATCCAGAACCTCAAAATAACTGCCCATCATTTGCATTTTAAAAAATTTTAGAAAGGTGGAGATGTGGGAAGCCATCCTTATCTAGCAGAATCAGATGACTCCCTGTCTAGTTCCCCTAAGAGAATGGCTCCCTGAACTCCACCCTATCCTGTCCATGACAGAAGACACTCCTCCTGGGCTTGGCCCCCTTTACCTGTGTATCTATAAATCACATAGAGTTGGACTACTCCAGGTTGTAAGAGGTCAGACCTGGTATGGCCAGTTCCCTTTATCCCAACTCTCATTTAAAAGGACTATTGGCTCTAGTGTTTTTATCGAGTAGATAAGTTTATGGGTATTTGACGGATGAACAGGCAACATCATTCTCCGGCAGTCAACACTTTTCTCATCCATGTGAGACATGGCTGAGAGACCTCCACACTGAGGGGCTTTGAAAACAAAGCTGAGCTCTATAGCATTCTACAGCACCAGGGAGACCAAAGTAGTGCAGAGAGGCACCCAAAGGATGAAGTGATTTTATGATCAAGAAAAGAAATGGGCAATCCTCTCTAATTGGGAAGTTACATGTACAAACTCAGAAAACATGCATTCCAAGAAAACATTTAAGAGGTCCTAGAATCTCTAGGGCTAATTAGTGAAGACCTTTTCCTGTATGAATTCAGACTATAAAGACAAAGAGATGGCTATTTTCCAAATGTCCAAATCTTACCAAAAGATCACAAGCATACAAAGAAATAGGAAAGCATGGATAAATTAACAAGACAAAATAAATCTCCCAGAAATTCAAACTAAGGAAATGATATCTATGATTTATCCAAATAAGAATTTTAAATAACTAGCTTAAAGATACACAATGACTGCCAGGCATGGTGGCACATACCTGTAACATCAGCTAACTTGGGAAGCTGAGGCAGGAGAATTGCAAGTTTGAGGCAATTCTGGGCAACTCAGACAGACCCTGACTCAAAATAAAATTTGCAAAAGGGCTGAGGATGAGTTCAGTGGTACAGTGCCCTTGGGTTCAATTCTCAGTACCATAAAAAAAGATAGCCAGTGACCTAAAGGATAACATAGAAAGTTGAACAAAGTCAGGAAAATAATTAAAATTATGATTATTAAAATTATTAAAAGATTACAAAGTTAAGAGAGAAAACAAAGAACCAAACAGAAACTCTGGCATTGAAGAATATAATAACGGAATTGAAAATTCATTATAAGGGCTCAAGAGCAGACTTTCTCAAGCAGAAAAATCAGCAAAGTTGAAGACAGGTCATTAGAAGTTATCAAATTGGAAGAGCAAAAAAGAAAAATTTAATAAATAAAAGTGAATGGACCCTATGGGACTAGTAGAACATAATTAGGCAGACCAATACATGCATTATTGGAATCAAAAAAGGAGAAGGAAAAGACAAAGGGGTAGAGAGCTTATATAGACAAATACAACCAAACTATTCCCAAAGTTAAGAAAAGAAAGGACCATATAAATTCAATAGGCTTGGTAAATTCCAAGAATGAACCCAAGAAGAGTCACACTTAGATACGTTATAATTGAATTATAAAATGTCATAGATGAAGATAATTTGAAAGCAGCAAAAGAAAATGATTTGTTCATGCAACAGAGTGTCTATCAGATTATCAGAATTCTCTGAAGAAACCTTGTAGACTGGAAGGAAGTGAGATGATATATCCGAAGGGCAGAAAGGGAAAAAATAAGAATACTATATATGGCAATATTATCCTATGAAAATGAAGAAGAAATTGACTTTCCCAGATGAAAATCTGAGGGAACTCATTCCCATTAGAGTTGCCTTGTAAGAAATGTTTAGAGTCCTTCAAACTGAAATGAAGGACTATACAGTAACATGAAACCAAACAAAAATATGAAGTTTCCTGGTAATGTATAAAATTCTATAATATTGTAATATTGTACACAAATTGTATATAAATCACTTAATTCTCATGTAGAGTTTATAGGACAAAAGCCTATAAAATAACTATAAATCTGTTAATGGATATATACATACATAACATAAAGACATGAACTTGTGACAACTACAGAAAGTGAATGGGGTAGAGATGTAAGGGAATAAAGTTTTTGTATGTGACTAAAGTGAAATTGCTAACTGTTTAAATTGGTGTTTATAGTGCATGGGGTTATAAAAACAAAATAAAATTGGCTTTTGTGACATTAAAATGATTTACGTAATCTGTTTATGTTTGGATATGAAGTGTCCCCAAAAGCAGGTGACATGTTTAGATTATGAAAGGTGTGACCTAATCACTGAATCCATTTGATGTGTTAGTAATTTGAATGGATTACTGGGTAGTAACTGTAGGCAGGCGAGGTGTGCCTAGGGGATTATATATTTTGTTCCTATCTCCTTTTGCTCTTTGGTTCTGCTTCCCAGGTGCCATAAGCTGAGAGCTTTCCTTTCTACACCCTTCCACCATGATGTTCTACCTCACCTCAGACCTAGAGTAATGGATCAGCTAATGATGGACTAAATCTCTGAAACGGTGAGCCAAAATAAACTTTTTCTCCTCTAAGTTGTTCTTGTTGGGTATTTTGGTCACCATGATGAAAAAGTTGACCAACACATAATCCCAATGGTAACCCCAGAAAATATTTATAGGCACAAAAGGAAATGAGGGTCTTTTGATTTCTAATGAAGGACCCAAGAACCTTAAAAGTCATCACTCTAGCCTAAAAATGAATAAAAAACCTGAGAAAACTTGTTTTTTCCCCTCAAGTACTGGGGCTGAACCCAGAGGAACTCTACCACTGAGTTATGTGGCCTGCCCTTTTAATTTTTTTAAATTGTGGTAGAGTTTCACTAAGTTGCCCTGGCTGGCCTCAACCTTATGCTCCTCCTGTCTCAGCCTCTGAGGTAGCTGGTGTTTCAGGCGTGTGCCACTGTGCCAGCCTGAGAAAACTAAATCAGCGAGTTTTAGATCTGTCAGAGAAATGAGGATGTAAGGCAAAATGGTGTCCCCAAAACTAAAGTGACAGGCACATACAGAGGCTCACTACTTAATAGAACAAAATCATATAAACTCACAAGCAGAAACATTAGCAAGAACCAATGCTGGGGTAAGAAACCAAGAGTATAATTGATCAGTTGAGGTCAAGAGATGCAATGTTGACTAGTCTGAGAGTTATAAACCCCACAGTGATCAAACCATAGAGGGGTCTCAGGTTTTTGTGAGTTCTATCTTCAGGAGCTCTACCAGGTTTTCACAGTGAATATAAGACTAAATAAATGACAAAAATGCTAACAACAAAAATGTTTTCCTCCTTGCAAGGAGAGGGAGAAGGTTAACATTTAGAATACTCCAGAGCATTCTGTTCTTTACAAACCTGTCCTCAGAAGAAACTATTTTAGTTTCTGGGGTTTTATCAGATCCTAATTAACCTGGGAAAGGGAAATACCTAATTCCAGGCAGCTCTAACCTTCCATGTTGTATAAAAGAAATATCCAGCTTGAGCCACCTCTACTCATCCTGTCCCACCTTAGTGGAAGGAGAACTCAGAGGATAACATGGGGAAAAAACAGATGATCTTGGGTATGACGATGATTTTTTAGATACAACACCAAAGGCATCTCTGAAATAAGTAATTAATAAATTAGACTTCATTTTTAAAAAAAGTCTTCTCTGCAAGATAATATCCAGAGAAAGAGTTTTCAGTTGAGAAAAAATACTTGCAAAACATACATCTGATGAAGAATTACTATAGAAAATAAACAAAAACACTTAAAACTTAATAAGGAAATGAAATCAGGCATGGTGGCACCAGCCTGTAATGCCACTGGCTCAGGAGGCTGAGACAGGAGGATTACAAGTTCAGCAACTTAAGGCAGCCTCAGCAACTTAAGGAGGCACTGAGCAACTTAGCAAGACTCTGCCTTAAAAATAAATAAATAAATAAATAAATACATAAAAAAGGACTGGGGATGTGGCTCAGTGATTAAGTGCCCCTGGGTTTAATCCCTGGTACAGAAAGAAGGAAAGGAAGTGAGGGAGGGAGGGAGGGAACAAACTGATTAAAAAGTGGAGTAAAAGCAAACATCTCACCAAAAGAGTTATACAGATAGAAAGTAGCCTATGACAAGATGTTCAACATCATGTGATATTAAGGAATTGCATATAAACAACAATGAAATCTCACAGCATACCTTTGAATTGTCAAAATCCAAAATGTTGACACTACCAAATACTGGTGATTATGTAGAGGATCAGGGACTCTCATTCATTGCTGGTGGGAATGCAAGATGCTTAAACCACTTTGGAAGTTGGGCAGTTTCCTACAAAAATAAATATAGCCATTTAAATCTACCTAGCACATTTGGGTTACAACAACAAAATACCATATACCAGGCAGCTTGTAAATAGCAAGAATGTGTTCCTCACAGTTCCAGAGGCTGGGAGGTCCAAGATCAAGATCCTAGCAGATACAGTGCCTGGTGAGGGCCTGCCTCAATGCAGCAGTATTCAGAGGTATGGCCTTTGGCTCATCATCAAGTGATGAGCCCTCTATTCACATAGATAAGATTAGTAAGTGCCCTTAGATAAGGGTTTGAGGTCAAAAGAAGTGTGCTGTTACTCTTCTGCCACTTTCACTCAGTGGGGACTCAGTGTCCCTGCCTTCCAGAAAATGCAGCAACAGGCACCATCTTGGAAGCAGAGAGCAGTCCTTACCAGATACTCATCCAGCCAGCACCTTGATTTTGGATTTCCCAATCTCCAGAACTGAATATATTTTTATTTTTTATAAATTACCTGGTCTGTGGTATTTTGTTAGGGCAGAACAAATGCACTAAGATAGGTACTAATTCTGATCCATGACAAAATCACCTCCAAAGTTTCTACCTCCAAATACCCTCATGATGGTTAGTGTTTCAGCATATGAATTTGGTGGTGGGGGGCAGGGGACCTTAACATTAAGTCTGTAGTTCCACATGATCCAGCAATTGTACTTCTTGGTAGTTAGCTAAATGAACTGAAAACTTAAGTCTACACAAAAACCTGCATGTGGATTTTTTAAAAAATATTTTTAGTTGTAGATGGATGTAATACCTTTATTTATTTATTTTTATGTGGTGCTCAGGATCAAACCCAGTGCCTCGCATGTGCTAGGCAAGCGCTCTACTGCTGAGCTACAAGTCCAGCCCCTGCATGTGGATTTTTATAACAACTTTATTCACATATGCGAAAGCTTGGAAGCAACCACTATGTCTATTAGTAGGTACACAGATGAATTAACTGTGACACATTCAGAAAATGGAATATTATTTAGTGTAAAAAAGAAATGACCCAATAAGTCATGAAAAGACATGGAGAAAACTTGAATGCATATTACTCAGTGAAAGGCTACATGGGATATTAACCATAAGACATTCTGGAAAAGACAAAACCATGGAGACAATAAGGTTAGTGATAGCTGGGCACGGTAACACACACCTGTAATCTCAGCAGCTTGCGAGGCTGAAGCAGGAGGATTCTAAGTTCCAGGTCATACTCAGGAACATAGTGAGGTCCTAAGCCAATCAGTGAGAACTTATCTCAAAATAAAATATAAAAAAGGGCTAGGTATGTGGCTCAGTGGTTAAGTGCCCCTGGGTTCAATCCCCAGTAACACAGCTACCACAAAAAAGAAAGGTTAGGGATCACCCAAGGGTTAGAGGAAGGGAGGGATGAATAGGTGGAACACAGAGGAATTTTAGGGTAGTGGAACTATTCTGTATAATACTATGATGGTGGATATAAGTCTTGAATCTTTTGTCAAAACCAAAAGTTTTGGTGTTTTGGACAATATCAGTAGTTAATCCTAAGGTAAATGATGTACCATGAATGGTAGCTTTATAGATTTTAACAAATCTACCAGTCTATGGACAATTGTCAATAGTAGGGAAGGCTATGCATGTGTGGGGTCAAGGCATATATATGAATTCTCTGTACTTTCCACTCAATTTTTCTATGAACCTAAAACCATTCTAAAAATATTTACTAATAGAAAACGTAAAACCTGAAACAAAGAAACAAACCCAGATCAACAACAACCACCCCCAAACAAATAAATGAGAGAAGAATCAAAGACCAGGTCATTATTAAAAAAAAAAAAAAAAAATCAAGAAAATCTGTATTATAATCATTTTTGTATAGAGAACTTAAATAACAAAAAATATTTTTTAAAGTTTAAATATATATTAATGGGAATATAATATAGAAAGATGTAGTTGGCAACATCAATAACACAAGTAGGGAGTAGTATAGGTGTGAAGGAATAGAGGTTTTTTGTTGGTTTGATTTTTGGTACTAGGGATTGAACCCAGGGTGCTTTATCACTGAGCTGCATCCTCAACCCTTTTTTATTTTAATTTTTTATTTTGAGACAGGATCTCTAAGTTGCTTAGGATCTCGCTAAGATCCTGAGGCTGGCCTTGAATTTGCAATCCTCCTTCCTCAGCTTTCCCAGGGGCTGAGATTACAGGCATGTGCCGTGGTGCCTGGCAGCACAGAGGGTCTGGATGTGGTTGAAACAGTTATCAATTTAAAACCGAATGCTATAACTTTAAATTAATTTCATTGGTAACCGGAAGAAAAAATACATAGAATATACACAAAATAAATGAGAAAAGAAGCAGGGCATCTCACGGCAAAAAAATTGAATCAGCAAAAGGGAGTAAAGGAGGAACTAAGAAAGCTACAAAATATACAGAAAGCAATGAACAAAATGGCAATAGTAAATCTTTTCTTATCGGTAAGTACTTAAATACAAATGAACTAAACTCCAAAATCAAAAGACATACATTGGCTGAATAGATACAAAACAGGATCCAAATGCAGGCTGTCTACAAGTGGCTCACTTGAGATCTAAGGACCCAAAGAGACATAAAGAGCAAGGCTGGCTAATATCAGACTTTAAATCTAAAAGTGCTACAAGAGAAAAAGCAGGAGATTATGTACGGACAAGGGTCATCTCAAAAGAAGATATAACAACCAACAGGTGAAAGAAGAAATCTTTCTTGAGATAGATTAAAGTGAAAATATCTTGAGATAGATTAAAGTGAAAACACAGCATATCCAAACTTATAGGTGCAGTAAAGAGAGTAAAAAAGCAGGAAGTTTATAGTTAAAAATGCTTATGTTAATAAAGAAGAAAGATCTCAAATCAACAACCTAACTTTATATCTGATGGAAATATAAAAATAAGAACTAAACCCTCACCTATCCCCCTGCTTCTCCTCCTTTTTTTCCTTCTCCTTTTCATCTTCCTGGTTGTTTAACTGAGTGGCATAGCCAGGTTTTATAACAGGTGAGCCGCTCTTGCACGCTCAGTCTCTCCACGTGGCTGTGGCCTCAGTCGCCTGCTGTGGAGAACGTGAGCAGCTGTTTGGTGCAGTCCTTCAAGCAAGCCTACACCTTCATGTGATGACAGTGATACAGGGCAGCCCTCCTCCATTATCATTGTCTCAACCACTAGAGCATCCTGGACATAATGGGCCCCAAGCACTGTGTGCACATCTCCTTTGGGGGCAGATGTTCCTCAAGCAGGTGGGCCTTGTCCGGCTCCTGGCGGGGGGCGGGCATCTTCTTCATCAAGCCCCAGGCTCCAGCACCACCCTGACCGTCATGGCTAACTTGGGCGAGTGGAAGGTCAGGGAGAACCTCGAAGTGTGGATCTTCCCCAAGGACATCAGCAATGACAACAGGGACCTGCTGTCTTCAAGAAAGGTGCCTTTCACTTGGCAGTCCAAGCCTAGGTGCCCTCTGTGCCCGTAGTGTACTCTACTTTCTCTTCCTCTACACCCTCAATCCCAGGCTCTTCTCCTCAGGAACAATCAAGATGCAGGTGCTGGACGCCATCCCTACCAGCGGCCTCACTGCTGTGGCCAAGCTCGTGGACAGCTGCCATGCCACAAGGAACACCTTACTCCACATGTCTACCATGCCTTGGGAGAACTGGTGATGCAGGGCCTGATGTCAAGCCAGCTCAGTAGCCTAAGCCCCTGGGAGGGGGACCTGGAGGCAGGACAAGAGGGATGCAGAAGGCCAGGAATGGACAGAGGGACACTCTCTTCCAGGTTGCCAAATATCATTGTCTGGCTCCCTGACTCTCACTTGGCCCCTGGAAGCAGAAGCCCTTTCTGTCACTGGTTTCAGAGGGAGGACACTAATGTCCCCTCCCAGTAGAATCAGCTAGACCCTTCCAGCCCTAGGAGCAGGGATCTTGGCCTCATGCCTGTGCCTCCAGAATCCAGTATGTGGCTTCAGGTGGACTGAACTGGAAGGCTATGGGGGAGTCTGGGAGCCCCGGGAATGTCCAGAGCTGAGGTCAAGTCCCTGCCCTGGCCCCAGGCTCCCTGGTACAGCTGCCCAGGGTCCACAGTGTAGAGTAGGGCTCAGGGATGCAGGCCATGGCCTGCATCAAGCCTTCAGGGAAAGAAGGAGCTTGGGGACCAATACTGCTCAGTTTCACCCAACCTGGGCCACAGGGAACTAAAGGGCAGGGTCTGATGTTCCCACAGGGCTCAAGGAGGCCCGAGGTTTGGGGGGGGGGGGGTAGGTGTTGTGTTCAGTTATTTTTTAAAAATAACTCTTGTGGGGAAAAAAAAGAAGAAGGATTATAAACTAGATAAACTAGAGAATAAGAAAGCAATTTTAAAAGTCAACAAAATTGCCAGGTCCGGTGGCACACACCTGTAATCCCAGTAACTCAGGAGCCTGAGGCAGGAGGACCCCAAGTTCAAAGCCAGCCTCAGTAACTTAGCAAGACCCTAAGCAACTTAGAAAGGCCCAGTCTTAAAATAAAAAATAAAACAGGATGTGGACCCATGATTAGGCCCCCCTGAGTTTGATCCCTGTTACCAAGAAAAAAAAAATAAATTTTTTAAAATAATCAACAAAATAACAATGTTTTCCCTAAGATTAGTAACTAGATTAAGGGTGGAAAAAAGTCATAAGACACCCAAATAACTAAAATCATAAATGAAGCAAGGGACATTACGATATCACACAAATAAAAGGGATTATAAAAGACTGCCATGAATAAAATTTTATATCAACAAATAGGGTAATCTAGAAGAAATTGATATATTTCTAGGGACACAAAACGGCTCTAAATCATGAAGAAATAAAATACCTTAATGGTCTTAAAACTAGCAAAGTGATTTAATTAGTAATCTAAAACCTTTCAACAAAGAAAAGTCCAGGACCAGAAGACTTCACTGGAGAAATCTAACAAATATTTAAAGAATTAGTACCAATCCTGCCAGGAATGGTGGCACACACCTGTAATCCCAGTGATTCAAGGGGTTACGCAGGAGGATCTCAAGTTTGAGAGCAGCCTTAGCAACTTAGCAAAACCCTGTCTCAAAATAAAAAATAAAAAGGACAAGGGATGTAGCTCAGTGGTAAAGTGCCTCTGGGTTCAATCCCTAGTACAAAAAAAAAAAAAGAAAGAAAGAAAAGAATTAAGACCAATCCTCCTCAAACTCTTCCAAAAAACTGCAGGGAAAGACTCATTCTATGAGGACAGCCTTACCTTCATCCCAAAGCTACAAAAAGATATTACAAGAAAACTACAGGCTAATATCCTTTATGCATATTGATGCAAAAGTCCTCAAAAAATACTAACACATGGATTTTAGTGGCACATTAAAAGGATTATACACCATGATCCAGTGAGATTTATTCCTGGAATTCAGGGTTGGATCAACATACAAAAATTCATCAGTCTATACATCACACTACCTGTACAAGGGGGGAAAACTCTACAATCATCTCAATCCATGCAGAAAACCCATGTGACAAAATTCATCACCCTGTCCTTTTAAAAACTCTCAACAAAGGAGGAAGAGAAGGAAACTACCTCAACATAATAGTAAAAGGCCTATGTAAAAAGCCCACAGCTAATATCGTACAAGATGGTGAAAGACTGAAGACTTTTCATCTTTCAGTAACAAATGATCAGTAATAAGTGTATATGGTTGGGTAAGTGTCCCTGAAGGTCCATGTGATAAAGACCTCGTCCCAGTCTGTGGTGCTGTAGGGAGGAGGCGAGGTCTAATAGAAGAAGGTTTTCCTCCCAGCTGCCATGAGGTGGGCCATTTTCTCAGCCATGCCTTCCCACCCTGATTCACTACTGCCTTGTCCCATGCACAAAAGCAAAGGAGAAAACTGAACACAAATTGAAACCTAAGAAACCAAGAGCCAAGAGAAAACTTTGCTCCTTATAAGTTGTTTAGCTCAGATATTTTGTCACAGTGACACAAAGCTGACTACCCTTGTCACTTTTATTCAACTGAGTACTAGAAGTCCTAGCCAGAGCAGTAAGGCAAAAGAATGAAATAAAAAGCATTTCATTAGGTTTATAATTGTAGGTTGGCTGTTTTACATTCCTTACTTTAAAGATATCGTTTTGCTCTTTTCCGGTTTGCACTATTTGTAATGAGAAATTGGTGGACTGGATGGGTCTTTTTCCCTTGCTTGCTTTTAAGATTTTTCTCTTTATAACTAGTTTTAAGTAAATTGATTAAAATGTCATGGTATAAACTAGTTTTAAGTAAATTGATTAAAATGTCATGGTATAAATTCCATTGTTTCATATTTTGGGGAGTCATTGACCTATTTAGATCTTGTAGGCACATAATTTTCATCAAATATGGAAAAATTTTTGATCATTTTTGTTTGAAATAGTCTTTCTGCTTCCACCCTCTCACCATTCCCCACTCCTCTACTTCTGGATCTCTATTTATAGGTATATTATGTTGTTCCATGTTGCCTCTCAGCTCATTAAACTGTTCATTTCTCTCTCCAGTCTCTCTTTACTTTGGGCCTTATTTTGGATAATTTTTATTGCTAATTCACTTATCTCTTTTTCTCTGGTGTCCAGCCTGCTGTTAAACTCATCTAATGTAATTTTTTGTATTTGCCAGATTTAGAAGATCATTGTAGGTTATAGCTTCTATGTTTCTTTTCCTTTCTTCTTCTTTTATTTTTTTTTGTCATGATTCTTTAACATATGGAGTGAATTTATAACTACTTTAGTATCTTCGTCTACCATCATGTGTGCCATTTCTAGGTCTATTTCTATGGACTTGACTTTTCCTCTCAGTATGGGTTGTGTTTTCCTTCTTTGCCTGCTATAATTTGGTTAGATTCCAAATGTTGTAAATGTTACATTGTTTGGTTGGTACTGGACATTTTCATTTGTTTGTTAATTCTATAAATAACTTTTGAACTTTCTCCTAGGGTGCAAAATAAGTGATTTCAAAATTTGTGTGTGTGGTACAGGGTATTGAAACCAGGGCCTTGAGCTTGGGAGACAAAGTTAATGCTCTACCACTGAGCTATATTCCCAGCCCTTTTCATTTTATTTTGAAACAAGGTCTCCTTGTGTTGCCCAGGCTGTCCTCAAACTTCAGATTCTCCTGCCTCAGCCTCTGGAGTAGCTGGGATTACAAGCATGCATCATCACATCCAGTTTCATTTGATTTTTGAAGATTTACTTTGAAATGTTTTTAGTTTGAACCACAATAGTCTTTAGTTAGCACTAATGTGGTCCCTCTAAATGGCAATACTCTTCAATGTCTCATAGTTACGTTTTTTTATTCTGGTTGGTGAGCAAACAAATTATTCCCAGCCTGGGGTGATTTCCAAGGATTGTTCCACTTCCTTCCTTCTTGTGGTATTTTCTCTAGTTTCAGGTAGTTTCTGTCAATTGATGTGCTGATCAATACTCAGCTGAAGACCTAAGGGGACCCCTCTGCAACTCTATAAAGCTCTTTCTGTATAGTTATTTCCTCTCCTGTACTGCACATTCTATGGGATCATTTTCAACTTCTCTTTCTCAATTTGTAATCCATGGGGCTCTATTTGGGTTTTCCTCTCCATGAGCTACATCCCACACACTCTCTAGTAAACAGGGACAGAGGTAGGGCCAAACTCATTTGTTTTTCTGTTCCTAGGGAACACTATCCTGAGTTTCCTGTTGTCCAATGTGTGCAAACCCGTGCTTCATATATGCTGATCAGTTTCTTGGCTAAGGTGGGAGGGTAAAGCCAATTCCTGTTGTTTCACCATGGCTGGAAGCAGAAACCACTTAATGCCTTTTGATCCTCCTCAGTGACTTCACTCATGGTCTGACATCTAGTAATAAGGCAAACAGGTCTATAATTAGAGTAATACACTGAGTCAATTATCTATTTTATATCACTGACATTTCTGTTGTTATATTTGGTGCTGGGGATTGAAAACAGGACCTTATGCATACTAAGCACACTTTCTGAGTTACACTCCCAGCCCAGAGATATTCTATATTATGTGCAGAGAATTACACCCCTCTTGAATATATTTTAAAAACCATTATCTTTTGTCTTTTCCTCTCAATTTTATTTTTGAAAAGGGGGAAGCTTATTTAAAATTTGAGGAAACTGATCAATGAACATGCATAAGCCCTTTACTTAAATTCACCCATTATTATTTTGCCACATATGCCTTACCTCTTTTTTACATTTTCCCACCAATTGAAAGGAAATTCAACACCTAAATATTCATCCTGCATATTCCAAGAAGAGGAAATTCTTACACAATAAGATAATGGCATTATTCTACCCAACATATATAATATGGATATCATAACATTAGCTAATGTATCACTAGTATGCAAATTTCTCCAATTATCCTTTGTAGCTTTTCTTTTTCTAGACCATAGTTCTATCAAGAATCACTTACTTGATTTGGTAATTATGTCTCATTAATTTACTTTTATCTGGAAAATTCCCTGTTATGGTCTGAATGTTTGTCAGTCCCCAAAATTCAAATGTTGAAATCCTATAACCCAAGGTAAACCCTCATGAATCAGATTATTATCCTTATAAAATAAGTTCTAAAGAGCTCATTTTAGTCCCTTCCACCATGTGTATATACAACACCATCTATAAATCAGAAAGAATCCTCAACAGACACTGAATTTGCTAGCACCTTGACCATGGACTTCTCAGATTCTAGAACCTTGAAAAATTAATTTTTGTTTTCTATCAGCTACTCAGCTTTTGGTATTTTGTTATCACAGTCTGAACAGGCTAGGAAAATCTGCCCCTCCCCCTTTTATTTCTTTTATGATGTTGACAGTTTTCAGGAACTTGGCTTGCTATCTTGCTTATTTTTGATTTTAAAAAATTATAATTCTGCTAGTAAATTTATGACAACTTTGGAAAGAGAAACTCCTCATTATTTTGGATTTGTACTCATCCTATAACTTTGAAGACTGTGCTAAATTTTGAATATGAATAAGTATCTCATTTTAAGGTCTAAAATACACTAAAATTCCTCAATGATTCAAGTGTGCTATTATCAAGTTTAGAAGTAGGAGATACCTAATACTGAATTCTTTTTCTTAGCAAAGGGAAAAGTAATTGAAACATTTTAGTGATATTTTGTGGTGACATTTGTTTTAGGATAACAGGGTTACTTGAAAATGTGGCCCAACTTTTTCACAAGCACTATTATTGTGTGGTCTTTATGTAAAATCAATTCTTTCCTCTATTGGTAGCTGAACTTGTTATGTACTTCTGTAAGTGAAATGGAATGGAAGAATGCTTGTTGTTGTCAAACCCCAGAATATGCAGGAGGAAAAAACTAACTTCACTTCCGGAAAATTTTCAAAACTACCATCTGGTAGTCAACCGGTTTTTCCACCAGATGGCAATAACCCATAAAGGGTGAGTAGGGTGAATGGAATGTGCACAAAAGTGCAGGGTGTGACCATTAAAAGGGCTATGAACTCACAGTGTGGTAATGTTGGGGGAAAGATGAGTCCCAGGAGAATAGGATAAATAATGGATTGCTAAATCTGGCACACTAGGAACTAATAACATCTATCATGAAGGAATCATGTCATTCATCTTTGATTTATTAGTGCAAAAGTTAACAGCAAAAAGGGTTGCACCATTTGTTACAGTTCTTGGTTTTGTTTTTAGAATTCCATATTATAGAACAGCTGATCAGAATGGAAAAGTTTTTGATATTCAAGTAGAATTAATTAGATTCAGTACCAAGAAGACATTGCATGTTCTTAACAGAAGTAGCAAATTCAGAGAGAGTATTTTAAGACAAAAGAGGGGGAAAGAAAGCTGAGGAACTGCAGGTGAAACATGCAGGCCATTTTCCTTCCCTCTACCATGACTTAATGGAGAATCCTACACACACTTCACACTTCTCTCTCAAAATTTGAGTATACTCTCTTGGTTGTGCTTTTAGGAATATAATAAAACAAATACAACCCAATGCTATGCCCCCTCAAGCAAATAATTTAGTGTGCTATAATTCAACATTATTATATAATTATTTTCTGTGATAAGGTTTTATGCACAAGGACTTTCTTCCATGAATTATTTGTCATTTTCTCTGGCCCTTGGTTCTATTTTCTAGGAATTACAAATCCCTCTGATAAAGGCCATCTGCCCTTGAAGTCTAAAAAAAATTTTTTTTATCACTTTCTTTTCATTTTGAAAAATAACAATATGTCACTCAATTAAATTTTAAAAAGAAGTTCTAGCTTGTCAGATAGAGATTAGACTTTTATTTTATTTTATTATTCAGGCACTGGAGATTGAACCCAGGGGCATTTTACCACTAAGCCACATTCCCAGTTCTTATTTATTTTTTAAAAATTTTTTAGTTGTAGGTGGATCCAATAACTTTATTTTTATGTGGTGCTGAGGATCAAACCCAGAGCTGTTTTGAGACAGGGTCTCACTAAGTTGCTTGGAGTCTTGCCAAGATGTTGAGGCTAGCCTAGAACTTGCCATCCTCCTGCCTCAACGACTCAAGTCTCTGGGATCACAGGCTATTCACATTTCAGTGCAATTTCTTCCATAGAATTTTTTCTAAACATAAGTGGTTTTTTTTTTTCTTCACCTTAAAAAAAAACTGTTTATGTTCAAGGTTGTTTCATGGTTTTCATTAGCTGATTTCTCACACTGCACGATAACATGTATTTTCCTATGTGATTAGAAACACTTCATAAAATAATTTTAATTGCTTCACAATGTGTTGGTAGGAAGAGCAATACTTTGTTATCAGATATTAGTTTTTTCTTTGGATATCGCAAATAGCACTGTGATGAACTCTTCAGTGTATACAAAATATTTTCTATATTTAGAGTTTCTTAGAATGAATTCCCAAGTGTGAAAACACTAGTTCAAGAAAGCATAAATGTTTGTGCTTTAATTTAGCTTTATATCACTTTAAATTTTCTTTTTAACAGAACTGACCCTATAGGGCTAACAGCAATGTACAAGAAAACAGCTTTCACACTGGAGCTATTGCAGAGCATTATCATAAAAACAAACCACCAAATGCTTTGGGAAATGGTCTCTCATTAGTGTTTTAATTTGCATATCTTTGATTGCTAGTAAGATGGAATCTTTTCCCACTATTTGTCAAACAACTGAATTTCCTCTTTTGTGAATTGTCCAGTATGTCCTTTGTCTGTTCCTCTCTTGGGGTCTTTGTTATCCCTATTTACATAAAGAGCTAACAAGCACTGCCCAGAGAAAGGCATTCTGTATGCAACACCATGGAATTCTTCCCCTTTTAAGTTATTCCAGACTCAGCATTCAAGCAGCAATATGAAGGGGAACCAGGAAGAGCAAGGAAGATAATTGGCATATTTTTCTCAGTTGTACAAATGAAATAAAAGCTAATGTTACTGTGATAAAATGGCTGTTTCTTTCCTAATTCAAAACTCATTTCAGTACTGCACATTATTCAGTTTGGACTAGTTTTCAAACCACTCATTGTATATCATGTAATACCAGGAGTACTCTGAGCATAAGTCAGCATGTGGAAGCCATGGCAATTCCATAGAAATGTTGCCATTCCGGGTTCATCCTTCAAAATAATTAAATGTGATTTCAATTTAATTGATGGAGCATCATCCTTTATTGTGTAACCACTTCCTAAAAGGTTAGCACTTCCATATGTAATTTTTTTCTGGATATAATTAGAGCAAGCACAAGAAGGGTACATAAATACGGTCTCCCTGGCTTTGAAGTAGACATGGATGGGGTGATCTGCCCTCACTCTGCATTGATGAGGCTCCAGACCTAAGCTCAAATAACAAGCTCCCACTGTCAGTGCCAGGGTTTAAGACCAGTCAAAGGAACTCACGTGCTGACTCTGATTCTGTGACAGCTTTTGTTCCATTTCATCAATCAAGGAACTTCCCTAAGCTTTTCTTTTCTTTTTTTTTTTTTTTTAAGGAGATCATTTTTTATTCCATATACTTCTGAATATTTGAATTTTTCACAATAGACATGTATTTATGAATTACATAAATTTATTTTCAGAAGGCCTAATAAAGTCCAATTAAACCAAACGTTCTATTCATTTGCATATTAAGGCTTCTATTATAATGAGCTGCAAAAAGTCTTGTCAAATACTCTCCAATTTTTCTGTTTTGCTTGCCCCAATATTTATTTATAGTAAACCTTCTTTCCCTAAGCTTTTCTATTAAAAAAAAATTGGGTTAAGCTTAGGAGCAGTAGACTCACCCAATTACTGGGAGGCTGAGGCAGGAGGGTCACAAGTTTGAGCCCAGTCATGACAACTTCAGTTTCAAAATAAAAAAACAAGAAGGTCTGGGGATATAACTTAGTAGTAGAGTGCCCCTGAGTTCAATCCCCATTACCACCTGTGCCTCCACACACACAAGTAAATAAATAAACAACAGGGCTGGGTGCAGTGGTGCATGCCTATAATTCCTGTGATTTAGAAGGCTGAGGCAGGAGGATCACAAGTTCAAGGCCAGCCTCAGCAACTTAGCAAGGCCCTGAGCAACTTAGTAAGAACCTGACTTAAAATAAAAAATAAAGTGGTTAAGTATCCCTGGTTTCAATCCTTGGTACCAAATAAATAAATAAATGGAATAATAATAATCATTCTTCCTATGCAAGGGATATTTTTAAGATTGTTATAGTGTCGTGATATAGCTCAGTGACAGAGTGCATGCTTACCAAGCAAGAGGACCTGGCTTCAATCCCCAACACCTTCAAAAAAAAAGTATTCTAAGAGAAAAATAGTTTGAGGATGAAGAGTGTTAAGATTATTATATTATTACAAATGTTACTTTTAAATATAAGCCAAATACCAAAAATGACTTCCTTTGTCAAACATCTTGAGGTCATAAAGAGAATCAGGCAATACTGGGACTGAATGGGATTTAGAATCATTCAAGTCGACCTTCTCATTTGACAAAGGAGTACATGAGGACATGAAAGGTAATATCCAAGCTGACACTTGTCCAAGATGGCACTGATGAGTGATGATAGAGCTAGAATGTTCATCTGGGAGTCCTGAATCCTCCTCAGGAAATCTTTTACTGCTCTCCTCCCCAACTACAGTGAATGGAAAGTTAGAAAGCACTATCAAGTAAAGAATTTCACATTATTTTTTAATAATCTTTAATAAAAACTGCTTTTGGCAAACCCCATCCCCTTTATTCCATCTTTATAGTAAAATACCTTCTTTGTTTTTTCTTTATTTTTGCAACTTGAGATTTAACCCAGAGGCATTCTACAACTGACCTACATCCCTAATCCTTTTAATTTTGAGACAGTTTTTGCTAAGTTATTAAGGCTGGCCTTGAGTTTGTGATCTGCCTGCCTTAGCCTCCCAAATACCTGGGGTTTCAGGTGTGTGCCACCATACTCTGCTAACTTCTACATTAAATAGGCAAAAAATACATGTGCATGAGAGACAGGCCTGGTGGTGCACACCTGTAATCCCAGCAACCCAGGAGGCTAAAACAGGAGGATCACAAATTCAGGACCGGTCACAGTAATTTAGTGCATCCCTGAACAACTTAGTGAGTCTCTGAACAACTTAGTGAGACCCTGTCTCAAAAAATAAAAAGGGCTGAGGTTGCGGGTACAGTGCTTAGGCACCTCTAGGTTCAATCCCTGGTTACTGCCCCACCCCCCAAAAAGGTTAAAAATACATATATGGAATGTTTTCTGACAAGAATATGAATTTATGGAAACTTAAAACTTTACATGTTTAAAAGCAAGAGCAGATTTTAACCAAACCAAAGCCTCTTTTTAGAGTCATACTTGCAAAGTAGTATCGCTCTATCAGCCAGTGTACTGCAAACACACAGAACGAAGGTCACTAAAATGAAGTGGAACCAGTTTGACAGAGAGTGTGCAATCTCATTTCAACCGATTGATTAAGATGAGGAAAAAATGAAATTCTTAGCCACTAAGGCGACAGATCTGGAATCTATTGGAGTCTTGGCAATTTAAGAGAAGTACATCACAAAAGGGAATCTACCCTTCTTTCCAGCTAACCATTTGAGTGAAAGTGAATGGAACTGTCTACAGAAATAATGTGGATTACAATAAGGAAATTCAGAATCAATACATTACAATATCTTATTCATAAGAGACTGGGAAAACAGTTTGCAAAAAGGTATAGGAAACTGTATTAATATTCTTCAAATTATTATATTGTATTATTAAAATGGCTAAGAATTCCAAAGTATAAAAGTGCTGCTAATAAAGTTATATGTTCACACAGAAAGTTGACACAGTCTGTCATAATTAAGGATGAGGGCTTTACTTCTTTTCTTCAGCATCTTTCACTATTACCCTACTTTTACTTTCTTTCATATATTTTCCCCCAACCTAAGTAGGATTTAATACATATTTAGATAAACAAAGCTCTCTATTTCACTGTAAACATACGCACACAAAGTAGTACAAAAAATGTTAAACAGAAACATGTTAAGAAAGTTCTACATGGCAAGAATTGTTTTAGTGCTTTTTCAAAGTAACCAGATTATTTGCTTATTTGTATTGCTCTTGTTAAAATAAATCTTGAATTTAGCACACTGTGGATACTCAATAGGTGCTTCAGAGTCAAAAGAAAATTCACTTGGATTGCACAGATCTTCCAGAATATGTATACGAGTTTTATAACTCTAGATTTGAATTTGGCAGTCCTGACAATTCTAGATTCTGTGACATTATACCAGAAAGTAAACACTAAAAATATCTTATTTTAGTTGTTAATTTCTTCTCTCACTAACCTTCAAATAAAATCAGTAAAGCAGTAAAAAGAACAAGTTTTACATTCTTATTGACCTCTCACCCCAAAGATGAAAGTGAAGATTACATTGTGATTTGTCTAAAAGACAAAAAAGGAAGAGAAATAAAGACTACATTAGGCACGCAGCAAAAATTTATCTCAAAATTGATACAAATAGAAAATATAGGAATAGTTAATGAAGCCAACACTTTGCTGTGGTAGAAACTGTCACAGATCACTTGGTGGCTGGGTCTAACATCTCATATAATGGTGCCTCTAGCAACGCTGAGTGAGAGCATTGGTATTTTCCTGACTCACAGGGACAGGAGTGTGCCGCCTGCTGACTCACCCTCCTGGCTTCCTGGGGTGCCTGGGTGTTCCAAGACATTAATGGAGGATTAAATTAAGGTTGCCATGACAGCTGCCTAAATGCTGTCATGATAACATCAACAGATGTAGTACAGTGTTCCCTGGAAGTTGAACATTTTCTTTTCCAAAACCTGAATAATTTTAATAATTAAATTTCTTCAATAACTAAGCACAGTTGATTTAAAGAATGGCAAAGTCTTTTTTTTAATTTCTTAACTAGATAGGCTGCCATATTAAGATGGGATTCATTTCTTTACATAAAATGTATTCCTTCTAGTCAACGGAAATTGACACATGATGTTGCTTTGTACTTTTAGAAATTAAAATGAATAGTACCAAAGTTGAAATGGTCAGGCACCGTGGTGCATGTCTGTAATCCCAGCTACTCAACAGGCTGAGGCTGGAGGAAGGCAAGTTGGAGAGCAGCCTTGGCAACTTTGTGAGAGCCTCTCTCAAAATAAAAAAACAAAAAGGACTGGGGATGTAACTCAGGAGTCAAGTTCCCCTAGGTTTAATCCCCAGGACCAAAAGAAAAAAAGTAAACTGAAAAATAAAGAGTTAACAATTGTTTTTCTTTTTTTTTTTTTTTTTTTGGTACTGGGAATTGAACCCAGGGGTGCTTAACCACTGAGCTACATTCCAATCCTTTTATATTTTTTTTTATTTTGAGACGGGTCTCACTAAGTTGCTTAGGGCTTTGATACATTGCTAAGGCTGACTCTGAACTTGTGATCCTCCTACCTTGGACTCCTGAGTTGTTGGAATTACAGGTGTGTGCTACCATGCCTGGCAAAAGTCAACATTTTTGGGGTTTTTTAATGGTGAAGTTTGAATTTGGGGGAAAAAAAATCCGAACACCTTAACAGTCATTAGTCAGCATCTTGTGGTAAGAGGTCTGGTTTTGTATGTGCTAGTGTTTATGCAAAGTACTACCTGTGAGAATCTGCCTGTGATAAGATGTGCAGTCCCTGTCTTTCCTCCATTCCAATGCCTAGAGACATCAGTGAGAGCAGAGGTAGCAGAAGATGTCTTTAGAAAACCACTATTTTTATTTTGAAAATTCCACACTGGAGAGGTGGAATTTATCGTACTTTTTAGGCAGATTTGCTTCATACCTCAAGGACTGAAGAGTAGGCTGAGTCATCAAAATGAACATCACAAAAAAATTCGATGACCTCAAGGATTATTAAAATGCTTTTGCTAAATGTTTTTAAACTAGGCAAGTCTTGAGCCTTTGTTGATTTTTAAATAGTGATTTTTTCCTTTTGGTTTCATTTGGCTTCATGATGTTGGTGTGAACTTTGACAAAAACTGAGTCTTCAAGAAGGTTCCCAAGTGGCTAACTGGGCTTTAATTCACAATGGAGCCTGGTAGCCATTTGCCCATGGGGGCGTCGCACATGTACTTTATGTTCCTGGAAGAACCTCAAACTAAACTTTGTGATCCTTGCCCGGGCATGTTCCTGTTTCAACTGCCAAGGTAAACAGCTCCTGGAAAGTCTCATTTTGCCACTGGGACCAGACCAATGAGCTGTGATCTGCAAGAATGCTTCACTGACATTCTTCATTTACATAGGGGACTGAGTGGGAACCTGGGTGGGCGTTTCCTCTATATAAGGCAGCACCTCTCTTTGTTCTTTTGGAGTACACTTTGGATTTGTATGGAAGGCTGCTGCTTCCAGTTTTTGAATTGTTTTCTTATTTTGAAATAAACCTCCCCTGCCATTCACCCCTTTTTCCTTGAATTCTTTTCTGGTGAAGTTTTGTGGACATTCCTTGGTGTCGGAAGTGGAATCTGAAGAAACTTCCAGGTTCTTCCTGGCACTGTCCTACACCAAGGTTTCAAAGCCTGCAAGAGCCCCCTGAGCTCCATTGTCTCTCCAGCAGTGCTGGGGCATATTGGGTGAGTCTTCTCCAGACCTCCCTCCAGGTAGAAGTTTTAGAGACTTTATTTCAAGTTAGGAGGAGAGTCACTTACTCAAGGTGATCAGGCTCAGTCCACGAAGATACAGTGGGGACTTTCAGAATTGTCTTACATTGCACAAGAAGGGACTTCTCCATTAGGTGAGTGCAAAATAGGTAACCCATGTTCTAAGACTTCTCTGTTGATCAGTCACTTCCTGGGAGTCTGACTGACTTTATGAGTAAAAATTATGGTAGGGAAAACTGTAATTGGCTAAGTTCCTAGACCTAACTCAAGATGACTAAAAAAGGGCTCTTTTGGAATTCCAAACCTTGTCCATGTTCACAATTACAACAAAGAATATACAAAAACTCTCAGAGGCGTGAGAGGCATTCTTTAATTGGTATTTTGAAACTTCCAAAGGAGCCCAAGAATTTCTTGTTGTCTCTTTCAAAAAGAATAATTCCAAATTAAAAGAGTAACTCAATACATTAAAAAAGAAATTTGTGCTAGTGATCACAAAACTAAAACCACAGGTGCACAGCCACTGCTTTCCCTGTTTGTCACCTGCCCCTTCCTGGCCATCTCCTTGCTACCCTCCACCTCACTCTTGACCCCCTTCCACTTCCCCCAAGCTCCTCTTCATTTTTTTAAAATTCATTTTTATTGTAAACAAATGGGATACATCTTGTTTCTGTATTTGTACATGAAGTAGAGGCATACCATTTGTGTAATCATACATTTACCTAGGGTAATAATTTTTGATTCATTCTGTTATTTTTTTCTCCCCCCACCCCTCCCACCCCTCTTATCCCTCTATACAGTCCCTCCTTCCTCCATTCTTGTCCCCTCCTACCCCCCATTATGTGTCATCATCCGCTTATCAGTGAGATCATTCGTCCTTTGGTTTTTTGAGATTGCAAGCTCCTCTTCTTTCCCTTCCCCAACATCCTCACTTCTTACTTACTTCAATTCCTCAGGTCCTAGTCTAAAATCTCCTTTTAAGATCCTTTTAAATCTCCTTTTAATACTCCTTGCAGTAAATCAGAATTCTTAGGTATTTTCCAGCATTTCTTGAACCCCTGAACCAACTCAGAGGTCTTTACCAACTCATTCATATGTTTGTAGGAAATGCACTGGCCCGTGAACCAAAGGTAGCTGCCATCAGGAAAGCCCCATTGCGGACTTTAAGCTAGCTGGAGGCCTAGGATATGATAAGGCACAAGGACTAGCAGTCTGTCTATAAAAGGCCATTCTTTTGATATTTTTCCCCCATATGGCAATCTTGAAAGCTATATGAGCTGGAAAGTCATACAATGCTGCACCCCAAAACAGATTATTCATTGGTGGGTGCAGCAATGTACACCTGTAATCCCAGCTACTGGGGGAAGGCAGGGATCAAGGTAGGAGAATCCCAAATTCCAGATGAGCCTCAAAACTTAGTTTTTCTTTTCTAAAAACAAAAATAAAAAATAGCACAAATGTAGCTCAGTGGTAAAGTACCCATGGGTTCAATCTTCAGTACCAAAAACAGAACAAAAGACAAGTCAGTCCTTGATTACTTTAATAGATTTGAATAAACCTTTCAGCAAAAAGGCATTAAGGAATTGAATGATGAAACCCTTAACTTACTTAACTCAACCTTTGTGGCTGGACTTTCTCAGGTTCTTGGCACACAGGTCAAACAACAAATCTCTGTTGGACAGCAGAAGGTCCCCATGAAACAGCCTCACTAACTAACTAACTAACTAACTAACTGTTAAAGACCCTAGAAAAAGATGAAGAATCTAGAGTCATCCGAGTTCTTAGGTTGTCAGGAGAAAACTGCCAAACTAAGGGTTCCCTGATTATAAAAATTAAGGATTGATTGATTCTACATCTCAGAATCAAAAGATCAAAAGCCTGTTTTTGGTGTTTTTTATTTGTTTGGTGTGTGTGTGTGTGTGTGTGTGTTAAACATACAGGCCATTCCAGAAAGGACTGGTTGATTTTTGTTTGTTTGTTGCTTGTTTTGCTTTTGTACTGGAAATTGAATCCAGAGAAGCCTAACCACTGAGCCACATCCCCAGCCCATTTTATATTTTACTTTGAGAAAGGGTCTCACTAAGTTGCTTAGGACCTCACTAAGTTGCTGAGGCTGGCCTTGAACTTGAGATCCTACTCTCTCAGTCTCCAGAGTTGCTGGGATTACAGGAGTGCACCACCATGCCCAGCATCAAAAAAGGACTGTCTTTAAAAAAATAAAAGAAAAAGCACTATCTTAAATACAAATGCTGGCTATAATTAAACCCAATAGGGTCATTTATCCTTCTCTTCCAAACAAAATGAGGGGTGATCCAGGGATATTCAGAGGACATTTTCCCTACTTAAAAACAGTCAACTAAGAGAATTAGACATTAAAATTGGGAATGAACCAGGCAGAGCTCTGGGTGACTCTGTCCTTAATTTTGATACACTCTCAACATCCCCTCCTCAGAGCTCTGAATTCATCCAGATGGTTTAGGTTGTTAACCAACTTATGACAGTTTCCAAATCTCTACCTACTTCTTTTCAATTAGGCGCTCTCTCAGGAAGTCACTGTCTTATTCATCCTGTTGGGCACCATACATCTTTTGGGTAGGAATTTTCTGGAAGTATATCAAGCCTATATCTTTTTTCTCCCCAAAGGGGGGAAATGATTCTAGAATCAACCTCACCAGAAGACTCTGGACTTATAAAATTACTCCCTCTCCAGGCACCCATCTATCTGTCAACCTAATTAACCCTCCAAGAATTGCCCAAGAGCCTCTGTGGGCACAGTACAACACTGGTCTCAGCCATATTCATTCAGACCTTCAGTTAAAATCCAGGTGGATCATAACAAGTCTGTCCCCCAAATCAAACACTGACCCCCCCAAATCCCAAGGTCTTGGCTAGGCACCCATAGTGGATGACTTGATATATAAGAAACTTGATCCTTGAACCAGCCCTTGTAATACTCCTGTCCAACATGTGTACAAACCTAATGAAAGATGACAGAGAACTGCACAGAATCTCAGTGCCATTAACAACATAGTTATTTCCTGACATCAGGGTTACCCACCTCCTGATATTCCCTGAGAGCCAATACTTTTCAGCTGTTGACTTCTGTAGCACTTTTTTCAGTGTACCAGTTCATTCTGACAGTCAAAGCCTCTTCACTGTCACCTGGGAAGGTCAACAGTATTCCTGTATAGTCCTTCTCCAAGGCTATTCGAAAAGCCCCACCTATTTCTCTCAAATTCTCTGGACTGAATCAGCTGTGTTCTCCTTCAGTATGATTCATCCTTCTTCAATATGTGGATGATCTGCTTTTATGCTTCCCATCTCGAGAGCACCCTAACAGTCAACAACATCCATTTTCTCTAAAGTCTGCCCTCCATTGGGCATTAGGTCTCAAAGGAAAACTTCAGTTTTGTCAGACTTATATCAAATTTGGGGGTCTTAACACTGGAGGATCTGGCTCTTGACCCTTCCTGACTTCAAAGAACTTGAGCTTTCCATCTTCCTCACACAAATGGACAGCCCTGGGAATTTTTAGGACTTTCGGGTTACAACTGGAACTCTCTATCAAATTTTTCTTTGATGTTCCAGCACCTACTTACAAAAAAAAAAAAAAAAAAAAAAAAAAATTCCTCTCCTGACTCCCCCCAGTGGATCTCCTTTGAGTATATAAAAAACCCAATTGACCTTAGTCCTCACTTTGGGACACTCCAATTATAAGCTCCCTTTCCATCAGTTAATGAATGGGAAAGAAATGCTCTGGGTATCCTAATTCAACTCCACAGAGAACAGAATAGGTCAAAAGGGTACTAGAGTCAGCAACCAGACACAGAGGTTGAAGGATTACCTCCCTCCTGTAAGGGAGTTGTTACCACCACTATTCTCATTAAGGCCATAATGAAGATTGCCATGGGATCTTTCCTTGCCATGTTCCTCACTCTGTCGAAACCCTCCTTAACTCTTACCTCCCAACACCTCTCTGTTAGCTACTTGACTAATTATGAGATCCTCTTCCTCTCCTCACCTAGACTTACCATTATCATTGTAATTTTCTTAACCATGCTACCCTACTTCCTGTCTCAAAAGATGATCTTCCTCATGAGTAGATTGTCTCTATTAATCAACTACTCACTTCCTGAGTAGATCGACATGAAACCCTTTTGTCTAATACTAAGTAAAATTAGTTTGCAGATTATATTAGTCAGATAATCATCCCTGTGACAAAATACCTGAAAAAAATCAACTTCAAAGGAAGAAAGGTTTATTTTGGCTTATGGTCAGCTGACCCTATTATTTTGGGCATGTGGCAGAATAATAGCTCATGGTGGGGGTGAATGGTAAAAAAGGCCTGTGTAGCTTATGGCGACCAGGAAGCAGAGACAGCAAAGAGCCAGGGTCCTAATATCTCCTTCAAGGGCACTCCCAGTAGGCCCTAACTCCTAAAGTTCCACCACTCCCCACAGTGCTGCAGACTGGTAACTAAACCTTTAACACATGAACCTTTAGGGGACATTTAGTATTCAAAGCATGGTGGTAAATAAGATAAAGTCAAGCAAAAAGCATTTATTGAGTCATATTTCAAAGATGTTGAAAAAGAGACTAGCTTATAAATTTTTACTTATATCAAGGTGGTTCAGAAAAAAGAGAGAAGAAAATTGCTTGGGCACACATGTAAGGAATATGAAATTTGTTTGGCAGATATACTGGCAGAAGAAAAAGAAAAGTGAGCTTCTGCTTGAGACACTGATTTCACTATATTCCACTCAATACACCAGAGAATTTCTGGAAAGTTGGTTTCCTTCCACACAGACTTATATGGAAAGAGATTACATTAAGGAACATCTTGATCTTTGCCCTCCTCCAAAAAGATGGTGGCCTTACAAAGCAATGTTTTCTCCAAAAGGCAAGGAGCAGATGACATAGATGTTGAAGGAAAAACAGAAGAATAGAGGATATTTTTCCCTTTTAGTTATTTATAGTTAAAGTTGGTATTAAACATTGATTTTTTTGATCTTCTGTAAATTTATGAATCTATTTTCTATTAAACATGTTTCTAAATGGCATTTACCTACCACAAAAGTAATTATTTAAAAAGCGGATATGTTTACGTTTTCTTGCTTTTGTACCTTTCAAATAATACGGTGCTTGCCAGGTGTAGTGGCACACACGTGTAATTCCAGCATCCAGACTTAGGAGGCTGAGGCAGGAAGATTGCAAGTCCAAACCCGGCCTTAGCAACTCAGCGAGGCCCTAAACGACTTAGGGAGACCCTGCCATAAAAGAAAAAATAAAAAGGGCTGGGGATGTAGCTCAGTGGTAAAGTGCCCCTGCTTTCAAATCTCCAGTACCAGAAACAAAAATAATAAGGTGCTTTAATTTTGCATTCTAATTTAAGAGTTGTTTATTTACTTTGTTTGGTAATTACAGTTTTGAATACACACACACACACACACACACACACACACACACACACCATAACATTGCTCAAAAGCCTGTATAAAGTTCCTCTCCCTGCTTCCTCTCCTGGAAAATGACCTTCTCCATGACTATACTGACTTGACTGATCAGCTCTTCACTGCCTCAACTAGATCTATAGGAACACCCTTGTCTAGTAGACTATAATTGGTTTACAGATGGATCTTATCTCAGAGGACTCAGTGTCACTATCAAGTTAGATATGCTATCGTCCCCCATGACATGATTATAGAGTCTGGACCCTTTGCTGAAGCCAGATCTGTACTAGCAGCTGATCTCCATACCCTCACTGGAGAAACCTCCTAGCTAAGGGCAAGACCATCGAACTTTGTACAGAATATAGGTATGCCTTTGGGGCAGCACATGACTTTTGACAGACTCTGGAAGCAGGGAAGGTTTTTCACTTCCTCAGGACAACAAATAGAAAATAAAAAACCATGTCCTTGTTCTCTTGTATACTATTCAGGCTTCAAGGACTATAACTATCATTAAAGTTCAGGGTCATTTCTCTTTACAGAAGGATGAAAGCAAAGGAAGTAGAAGCTCCAAGGGCTCTGGTTATGATTAAAGTCCAAGGTCACTCCTCTATGCAGATGGAAGAAAGCAAAGTTGCTGCCAAAGCGGCTGCCTTACAAGAGGCCTTACATGTCATGGTGTCTAAAACATTTCCCATTTCTATCACCTCCCTGAATCCAGATTTACACCACAGTCTGTAAAGGGCTCAAGCCACTTCTCTCATGGCCAAAAGGGGGAAATAAGAAAAGCAGGGATGTTCATTTGATAAAAGACAATATCCTTGGGTGGGCCCAAATTGGTGTCCTGTCCTCTCAACCATCCTGCAAGAGGGAATTTTGTTCCTTTCTTGCGGGGCGGATGGGGGTGTTATCCTTTACTCCTGACTTCAGTTAGTGAAAGGCTAGCAAGATGATCCAATGGGGAAAACAATATCATTGGAGGCCCTCACCCATGATTGCTACACAGATGTATCAACTTTTAAAAATATGTCTGTAATATAACCCCAGGAAGTGACTTCATGCTTCTATGGGTCATTCTCCCTTGCTGAATCGTCCTTTAAAATCTGGCAATTAGATTTTATTCAACTCCCTGCCTTACAACATAAAATATGTTGGTCATTGTTTCCATGTTTTCACATTGGGTTGAAGCTTTCCCCTGTTGCTAGGCTACTTTTGTTCCACCATGTGTTCTTGCCATGATGTTCTGCCTTGTCCCAGGTCCAAAAGCAATAGAGCTAAGTGACCATGAATTCAAACCTCTAAAATCAGGAGTCAAAATAAACCTTCCTTATTTTTAAATTTATTTCATCTCAATTATTTGTTACAGTGACTGAAAGCTGACTAACACAGAGACCTCCCTGCATTACTTCAAGGAGTTCATTAACATCCTACAACATAATACTAACTCTGTTAAACATCCCTCAACATTGAACTCCTGAGAGGTGAAGATCACTTTTACAACTTAAGCTCTTGAGAGACACCAACTCAAAGATTCCCCTCATTCCCACTGTGAGGGACCTTAGTGGGGACTCTCAACTATCCTATATATAGCTTAATTAAAGGGTACAGACTTCAGGATTAACACTTCTCATTTTAAAAAGTTCTTGATTTCCCTGCCAAGTCAACTCCTCACCCTATCACTGATACAAAAAATAGAGTTGACCAGAACCAGACACCGGGACTAGAAGCAGATGGTAGCAGATGTGGACAGTGAACCCAAGGACCACTACTGGGTCAGTAACATGATCCTGCTTTTTGTGCTTCTTTTTTTTTTTTTTTTTTAGGATTCTTTGGTCCTACCTTCACCAGTCCCTACTCATGGAAGGACATCATTGTCATTCAAATATCTCAATACTGGCTTCCATGGCAATCTTACCAATTGCTGGATCTGTCATGTCTTGCCTGTTGATTCTTTCTCAGGGATAATGACCCAAATGTTATACATATAACTGAATTTTCTCAGTTTTCCCCTTCTATGTACCTCAGGAGGTTATCTAATGAGTTCATCTGTATCCCCTCATATCCATTGTGTTGTTTTCCTTATCCTTCCTGAATGCTTTTTATGCAACGACCCCATGGCCTACAATCAAAAAACTGAAAGACTGAGCGACAACCAGAGCACTAACATCTGTCTGCTCAACATTTTCCTACCTGTCAGCACCTATGTCCACTAAATTCTTACCAGAGACTTGTTTTAACAGGAGAGACCCATTACACCACATTCCCTGTGTACAATTCACTCACTTCTTCTTTCTCTCTGGAATTTCTTCAATTCTTTCAAATTTTTCTATCTAACTTTGTCACACCTCTGGGATATCTCTCATACTGATCTTTTGTTCTACAATCTCACCAAACTTTTAACCAAAAATGAGACTCTTAACTTCTGGAAAATGTCTAGACCAAGATGCAATACTTCTGGTTACATCTTTGTATATGGTTATAATAAGTTCCCTTGGGCATGTGACTGCATAAACTCCTGGAAGATGGGGAGGATGATGCTTAGTGGGGTGACTGACCTCCCCATTTTCATTCTCCAATTAATTACTCAAGTGCCACCCCATAAGAGGCCCCATCCTTGTCAAAGGAGGGACCACTCTATTATAAATTGTCATCCAGACAACTTCTCAGATTAGGAGAATGACAGCTGTGGGCATTCCCAAGGATGTGAGTTACCAGGAGAGGTCAATTCTAGGGCTGGCTTAGACTTAGAAGAATGTTAGGATCCGAGCTAGGAACTGGCATAGCCTGGGATTTATACCTGATCAGTAACCTTTCCTGTGCTGTTAAGAGAACCATCCATCCAAACCACTCAGACCATGAGAACCCAGCAAAGGTCTTTAGATTCCTTTTTTATTTTTTAATTTATTTATTTTTTTTTTGTACCAGGGGATTGAACCTAGGAGCACCTAACCAATCCCAGCCCTTTGTATTTTTTATTTTGAGGTAAGGTCTTGCCAAGTTGCTGAGAGCATAAATTGTTGAGGTTGGCTTTGAACTTGTGATCCACCTGCCTCAGCTTCCCAAGCCTTTGGGATTATAGGCCTGTGCCATGGCACCCAGCAAAGGTCTTTTAGGTTCTTTTTGCTCATGTAGTCCTAGATAACTGCATTGCATTAGGTTACACCTTTCTCGTGCAGCATGGAGTCTGTGCACGAGAAAGGTGTATCTTGTTGTACTTAGATAAATATGTCTAGCGAAGTTGAATTGGAAACTTCCAAAATCTTAAAATTGGCTAACTCCTAAAAAAGAATACCTTCAAAAGAGCCTTTTAATGGAATAAACTCCCAATTCTAGGATATTTTCAGCTGCCTACCCCCAGCACTGGTTCTCTCTTGCATTCTGCCTGGTAGTTTCTAATGATCCTCCTGGAACTAGGACTAAGTATTTGCCTCCATTTCAAGACCATTCTAGATGGGTGCAGTGGTGCATGTCTATAATCCCAGAGACTTGAGAGGCTCAGGTAGGAGAATCACAGGTTCAAAGCCAGCCTCAAGAACTTAGCAAGACAATGTCTCTAAATAAAATATAAAAAGAGCTGGGGATGTGGCTCAGTGGTTAAGCATCCCTGGGTTCAATCCCTGGTTCCAAAATAAATACATACTAATCTAGCCTGTTTTAACAAATATTTCCAAGACAACATGTTAATACCTCAAGACTCTGGATTCACTTCATGCAGAACCTGAAACCAACCCAGGATACTTTAATTCAGATCTAACAGGTATGTGAGTGTCTCATTAGGTTCCAGTTACTCTGGTTGTTCAATTGGTCACTGCCCAGTCACCAGGATCTTGACACAGGACTGGATGGATGTATAGCAAGTAACCAACTACTCTGACATCATGATGGGACATAATTAACTGCCTTAACTAATCATCAATGCTGATTGTCAACAGGTTTTGATCAAAAGGGGGGAAATGTACATTTTAAGAAAAGCAGAATCTCACCACGTGTGGAGTGCCCACCTGTAAGCCCAGTGACTTGTGAGGCTGAGGTAGAAGAATCGTGATTCAATGTCAGCCTAAGGAACTTAGTGAGACCCTGTCTCAAAATAAAAAATAAAAAGGGCTGAGGATGTAGCCCAGTGATAAAGCACCCCTGGGTTCAATCCCCAATACAGGAAAGAAAGAAGAAAGAAAGAAAGAAGAAAGAAAGAAAGAAAAGAAAGAAAGAAAGAAAGAGAGAGAGAGAGAAAGAGAGAAAGAGAGAGAGAAAGAGAGAGAGAAAGAGAGAGAGAAAGGAAGAGAAGAGAAGAGAAGAGAAGAGAAGAGAAGAGAAGAGAAGAGAAGAGGAGGGAGAGGGGGAGGGGGAGTGGGAGAGGGAAAAGTGAGCAAGTTAGCAGAATCTCCAAGAAGGATCCTTCATGGCTTCCTGGGCCTGAATTCATAATGGACTCTGGTAGCCATTTGCTGATTGTAGGGTCACACAAGTACTCTGTTCCAGAAAGAACCACAAAGTAAACTTTTCAGCACTTGCCTGGACATATTCTTGTTTCAATTGGTAAGATAAACGGTCTTTGGAGTACCATTTTGTGAATTGGATACCTGGCCAGTGAGTTGTGATTCAAATTTAATCAATCAAGACTGAGTGCTTCTCAAACACTTGCATCCATTATTGATGTAGGTGGACTACAATGAGAACCTGGGTGGGAACTGTATATAAGCTCTCTCTCTCTCTCTCTCTCTCTCTCTCTCTGTTTCTTTGAGTACCCTTTCCTTTTGTACCAAAGGCTACATCTTCCTAGTTTGCAAATTGATTTCCTTTTGTTGAAATAAACTCTCCCCCTACACCTTTTTTTTTTTTTTTTTTGCGGTGTTGGTGATTTGAACCCAGGGTCTTGTGCTTGCAAGGCAAGCACTCTACCAACTGAGCTATATCCCCAACCCACCTTTTATTTCTTGAATTCTTTCCTAGTGAATTTTTGTGGACATTGGCTACTACTTTTTGGCTGATGAGTTCCTTGGAATCCTACTCATTTCAGGTGTGTAAACATTTATCAAAGACCTGTTATGTTTCTGAACTTTTCCTTGTTTGAAAACACTTAACTAAATGCATCCACTGGGATACTGTCAGGAAAAAGCCCACTCATATGAATTTAATGGAAGCGAACTTAAGGATGGGACTAATCATAGAGCATGATTAAGGGAATCATTAAGGGGGTGGTGAAGCACATACAGAGTATGATAGTCAGGAGCCATTTCCACTCCTAGACCTCCATATGCAAGAGGAAGGACCAATGTTACAGAGACAGGAGGAGCAGGTATCATGAAAGAAGGGTTTCCCAGTGGGAACTGAATTTGTGGAGGTAAACAGCCACTTTCAGAGCTTGGCAAGGCAGGGCATGGTGAGGGATAAATTCTCTGACCTTTCCATCCTCCTACTTCTATCTCCCATCAGGCCTCCCAATCAAGTCACAGCTCAAGATGGCCTGGTTGATACAATTCCTAGGAATTAGCCTCCAGGGTACAGAGCAGGACAGAGAAGTGTAGAGAATAGATCTGGGGATGACTGTCGGGCAAATGTAGGCTAACAAGCCTATGGAACTCATCAGAATTTTGGAGTAAGTAAAAGTTTTATGCATGAACTTTGTTCTATCTGAGCACCAGTGCTTTGTTTTCATATAGACATATATTTATTTCTTAGCTTTTTGAATAGTCTATTGCCATATATCTGACTTACTGCCTTATAATCATCACATTTGAATTGATACTGGGAAATGACAAGGTCATGCTTTATGTAGCAATGAAAATGACATTGTACATTTTAATATTCTAATATTGTTAACATCAATCTGACAACACAAAATCAAATGTTTCTTGCTAAGTATGGAATAGAGAAAATTCTCCAAGATTGCTTACTCAATCCAATTTTGTACACCATTTTAAGAGTGAATTGGCAGTACATACATTACATGCAACCTCAATCTCCCATACTCAACTAAAATGGGCATAGACCTCTGCTATTGTGGAGTTGAAGGACTCTTTCAGCATTTCCAGGAAAATACACTTAGGGTACCTGACTCCATCCTGTGCCTGTATGTTGAAAAGTCCACAAAATCTAGTTTGTGTTTCAAAACAGAAGAAGGGTTATTCTCTCTCTGTTCTCAGAATTTCTGTAATGGGATTAAACTCAGTTGGCAGGAATGACTTGATTGTGCACCCTTTATTGACAGCCTACTTCCCTATCTCTTCCATTACTGGTGCTTTCTTCTCCCAAATAAACTTTTTGCATTCTAATTCTTGTCTCAAGGTTGGCCTGTGGAGGAACCTAAATGAAGAATGGTGTGTTTTCAATTCCTGCTTGCACAGATCTATGAAAGTCTATCTTCCACTACTTTCTAACAAATTATTTATACTAAGAATTGAAAATTGCCACAGAATTTCAACTGGATCACTGACTGACTACCTACCATTTGCCTGGTTTTACTTCTGACACTATTATAGCTGTGTACTTCTGAGGCACTTTCCCATATATTTCTTTGTGATCTCTTTCTAAAACTAAACCAAGGACGCACTGCAAAAAGGAAACTGTGCCCTGATAAGAATGTGCTGAGATATGTTATTTCATTTAATCCTCCACCCATCCTGATAGACAGATCATATGGATTTTAGTAATGTGATTTGTTTGGATGTTTATCTACTGTAACAGATTACATAAATTTTTATAGTTTCCATACAAAGTTATATATTGCCGTTGTTTATAGAACCTCAAATACTATTTCCTTGCTTTGTTCTCATTATTAAAGAATAAAGAAATATGATTTCTTATTTTAGCTGTTCTTTGCCTGGAAACATTCCTCCATTTACTAATTATGACAAGTAGTAAATGATTTTTATGAAAGACAAATAGGCTTAAAGAATGAATTATCAATTACTGCTTAGTGCCTGTATCTGAGTTCTATGTAAAACTATATCAGTGTATTTTAAGTTTAAGGAATATTAGTAGAGACAATTATCAATTAAAATATATCAAAATTATTGCCAGGCCAATTACTTATTTGAAGGCCAATTACTAATTTTCTTTTTCCAGGCAAACCAGGCTGGGTAACAATTTTCAAAACTGATCATATGAATTAATATAGTAAAAACAGTGAGCTTTCATAATAAAATATTAATAATTCTTAAAGAGATGGTGTTTTGTAAATTTGATTAGTATTGTAGTCAAAATTCTTTCTGAGATTTCTGAAAACTAAGCACACAAATAAATTTAACCAAATACTGAAACATATCAGTCAAAATAATTCACAGGGCATCTATGTAACCTGTGGAAACAGGAGGCTGACATTATAAAGTGGGCAAGTGAACACATACACATAGAAATACATGCCTTTAGTGTTCTTCCCAAAATATATTTTTTCTTGACCTTAATTAGCAGAAAAATGATCCATAAAATTCTCATTTTATTATTTAAAACAGAGGATCCAATTCCTTAAAATTCATTCAAGCAAAGTTCTACTTCAAGAAAAATAAAGTACCTTTGAACATTCACAGACATTTTATAAGATATATACTGCCTCTAACTGCAGTACTGGGAGCTTAAATTATTACTGTCAGGAACAGATGGTGTTAATCTGAACTTCAGGTAAAGAACTCTATATTTTAAAAAGTTTGCCTGATATGTGTAATAGTTTGCCTGATATGTTTATGCTACAGGTAAACTTATAAAATAGTGGAAGCCTATAGTTTTAGTAACAAAATAAAGATACCAGAAAACTTTTATTTTGTTTAATTGGTATTATTTGTGGTAATGGGGATTGAACCCAAGTGTGCATCACAGAGCAGGGTTAGAAAAATTTTAAATTAAACATCTTAACTTTTGAATAGATTATTCTCATGGTTCAAATACCAAAACATTTAAATATAGAGTGAAAAGTCCACCTCCTTTGCCTTCTGTTTATTGAGTACGCATATCTAACAGTCTCTCCTACTTTTACATGATATAAGCTAATAAATTATTTTATACCATTTCATGCTGTTTTTCACTTACCGATATCTTGGAAACCTTAATATTAAAACATAAAGAGTGGGTGTAGTGATGCACACATGTAATCCCAGTCACTTGAGAGGCTGAGGCAGGAAGATCTCAAGTTTAAGGCCAGCCTCAGCAACTTAGTGATACCCTGTCTCAAAATAAAAAATAGAAAGAAATGGGGATGTAGCTCAGTGCCCCAAGTTTATTCTTGTCTCACAGTTTTGGAGGTTCTAGTTCATGATTGGTTGGTCCTGTAGCTTTGGGTTGTGGTGAGGCAGCAGGACATCATGGTGGGAATACATGGCAAAACAAATCTGCTCACCTTATGGCCAGGAAGCATATAAGAGAAAGATAAAGGGAATAATCTCCTTCAGTGATCCCTTCTCCCCCTGATGACCTAAAGGTCTCACACTAGCCCTCACCTCTCAAAGGTTCTTCCCACCTCCTGGGAACCAAACCTTTTGCAGGGATATTTGGGGGTTACTTATCCAAACCATAGCATTGTAAGAACTACCTTATTATTCCTTGTGTGTGGAAATGTCTCTTTGGGATAAATCCCTAGAAAGGAAATTGGAGACTGTGTAGATATGCATTTATAATTTTGATAGCTATAGCCAAATTCCTGTTTCCCTAAAGCCTAGCCAAAGTAGTGATGACAGATATCAAGTAATGCTTTTCCACTTAGAAATACACAACAAAAAGTAGGTTACCTATTAAAGAATTGGGTAGAAAGTGCGACAAAATTGTTCGACAACTTACAAAGTTCATTTTCACTCAAAAATACATTCAACAGAATTTCTTGTGCATGTACCCTGTGCCAAAAGCTTTTAGGCATTTGGGATATATTCACAAACAAATCAGACTCACATGCCTGTGTGTGGAACTTACATTTAAGTTCTACATTTTGGAACTTTCTGGTCTTCCTGAGAATCCAGTTAAATGTCAAAATCCTGAAAATGATCCGTTGAGATCCTGAGCTCTGGTGCCAGACATATGCTACAAGTGTTATTGAAAAACTAGAAGCACTGTTGCATATGATTTCGTAAGTCTCCATCAGGTCCTTTTAAACAACACACTGGTGAGAGCTCTTTTTATCTGACTCCATCTGCTGTTGGTAGTGATCAGCATACTGTGGGCATTGTGGTATCATCTGAGATTAGGTTGTGAAATAGGAAATGGAGTTACAAGCAGATTTGCAAGTGTATGCAAACTGTTTGGTACTATCTCTTGCTGAAACCAAGGGCACCCAATTCAGGTTTGGGGAGTAGTCAAGACAAGGTTATCAGCACATTCCTATCAGGGCACAGTTTCCCTTTTGCAGTCTGTCCTTGTTTAGTATAACCTAAAAGAGATCACAAGAAGATTCCATGGAAAATAGTTGAGAAACAGACAGCAGCAATACTCTATTATGCTGAACAAGGGCATGGAAACGGGAACATGTTAGAAACTAAGAAGAGATGGTAAGTCCAAGGGAATAGCAAAGTGCACTTACTACAGTATAGTCACAAGGTTATATTTAAAAATTCTCAATTTAAGCATCTAAGAGGAGAGTATCTTGAAAAGTTAGCACCCACTAGATTTAATTTAGAATGCTGTTGACTATGGCTGTCAAAGTCTTGTCAATATCCCAGTGGATTCCCACCCCCACTGAAATACTAGGGATTGAACCCAGGGTCTGGCATGAGCTAGGCAAGCACTCTACCACTGAGCTACATCCCTAGTCTCATCTCAGTGGATATTTTGCATCCTTTAAAGGACAATTTGGGCCTGGTGCAAAGGCATATGCCTATCATCCCAGCTATTCTAGAGGCTGAGGCAGGAGGAACAAAAGTTTGAGGCCAGCCTGGGCAATTTAGCAAAACAAGAGGGTTGAGGATGTAGCTCTGTGATAGTGACCCTGGCTTCAATCCCCAGTACTGGAGCAGGGGACAGGGCAAAATAACAAGAAAACAATGGGGAGTTCAACTTGTGTTAGGGAAGCCAGACATTGTAGTCTTTTCAGGTAAAAAATGAAGCAACAGCAAAAAGGTCTCTTGAACAGTATCTGTTTTTTTTTTTTTTTCCTTTTTGGTCTGTGTTGTTAAAAATTTCATCCTGGTGCCACAATAAACAAGAGGATAAAGACTGAACTGTTTCTGAAGCCCTAATAATTCTCAATTATTCTTCCCAGTTATTAAATTCCACAGCCAGACGAAGGAGACTTTAAGTCAATATTCTCATTTGATAACTGGGGTCCACAGCATGAAGCAGCAATTAATGGAAGCTGTCAGCTCGCTCTTCTGATTCCCATTCCAGCAGAGCTCTTTCTACAACAGGTTCATCATCAAAAACCTTCAGTGCCGATGATTAACGGGTTCTATGCCGCCTTGCTGCAAATGTTGCAAACTGGAATGACTTTGGACAATGGCACTGGACGCGAAAGGGATTGCACATAGCTGGGACCACCGACCACTTAATGTGCAGTCATACTGCTCTGGAGCTGAGCTTGGAGAGGCGGTCCTTGGGTCCCCAGGGGTCTCCTCAGCTCTGAGTGAACACAGCTGTTCCAGCACTGTGCTCGGGTGGTCTAGGCCAAAGATAGCTCCGCACAGACCTTGTAGTGGACTCTAATTCCCCAGCGTTCCATTTCGTCCCCCTAAGGCAGCATGTAGCCATTTTTTGAATCACCCAGTGGGATTTCGTGGCCCTCGACCAACAGACCTAAGCCTGGCAGTAGGTGCCAGCGGCCCATGAAGGGCGTGGGCGGGGCCCTGGCCCCGCTCTTTCCCTGGGCTCCATTCTTGCCACCCTACTACTTCCCGTCGCCCTTCCAGCCTTTCCCCCGGGAGCGTTTTCTCAACACTTCCCACTTCATGTTTACAAAGTGCTTACGCCCACTTGGCCGCCGGCTTTCTCGCCTGCTCCAGTCCCTCGCCCCGCCCGCAGCCTTCCCCGCCCGACGCCACTCCGCCCCTCCTCCCCTGGATCCCCAGGGGCCACCACCCCGCGCCCGCCGGGGCCTGTTCGAGAGTCTCGCGCCCGACCGCGCGGGCCGTCACGTGAGCCCGCCCCGCCCCCGCAGTCACGTGACGCGCCCGCCCCGCCCCCGCGCCGGCGCGCTTCGACGTGCCCTGGAACTTACCCTCCCCAAGCGACCAGGCTGCAGGGACGCACCGACCGAGGCGGCGGTGGGAACGCTTTCCAGGCTCGCCTAGGTGTTCCGTGCCCCCCGTGCTGGCTGAGGAGGGGGCCTCCCGCCGCAAGGCCACCGGGCCCTGGGTAAGGAAGCCGGGTGCGGGTGCCCGGGACGGACGGCAGGTCGGTGAGGCGCTGCACAAAGGCGCTCCTGGGCTCGGGCAGTGCCCGCGGCGGGCGGCGGGACTAGGGGAGGCGTGTGCAGGAGGCGCTGGGGCGCGGAAGGCGCGAGGTGAGGCCGGGTGCGGCGAGAGTGGTCGGGGCAGGGTTTGGGCGCCCGGGGAGGCGAGGCGGTTGCCCGCCGATTGGCCGACGGAGTCGGGAGGGTTTCAGTGGCCCTAAGTTGAGACTCCTTTGCTCCCTAGGTTTTCTGACTTCCTGTGTGCGGGCAGCGCCCGCCGCCCCGCCCCCGACCGGGAGGGTGTCTCTGTGTGTGTGTGTGTGTGTGTGTGTGTGTGTGTGTAAATGGCCAGTCTGGAGCTGCCTTCCTTCGAGGGCCTCCTACCGCTCTGTTTGCCCCCTTCCTAATGCTGTAGGGTGGGCAATTCTCTGTCCACCTGGGGAGCCCACCTGGGGCCTCCCGGAGGAGCTTTGACCTTAAACAGGACACTCACTTCTCTGCGGTCTTAAGAGGTGCCCCGCCCCTAATGGATAGGCATTTGCTACCCTCCAGCTCTGTTAGGAGCAATCTCCTCAAAGTCCCTGAATTAAAACAAAAACAACAGGCTGCTGCCCTTTTCCCATCCCAGGGTAGTTGCTGGTCGTCTTAGAATGACTGTCTTTACGTATTGTGTTAACTTACTGCAGACCCTGTGACAAGAAATGGCCACAGGGTCGTCATTAGAGAAAAAGGCACGGCCTTCGGTTTTAGAAGTGTGTAATGTTTTCCCTTTGCTTACAGCAGCAGTTTCAAATGCGTTTGCAAAGATGAAAGCAGAGTGTTTAAAGTCCACCTTTATCGAAAGTTGTAATGTCATTTCAAGTGAGGTTTATTATGGGTAAAAGGCTTTAAACATGGATACACGATTGGTTGTGTCTTTATGGCTAATGATGACACGCGGAAGTACATTTATTGACTAGGCACACATTCTTAAAAGGCAGGTAATGTAGAGGAAAGGAACAGTGAACTAAGTTACTCAGGTTCTGGTTTAAATTTGCCATCCAAGTTGTACAGGTGAGACCTTAGAAGACTCGGAATGTTGCAATAAAAAATTGTTTTAAAGTGTCTAGTCCCTAGCACTGCCTCTTTCCTACTAAGAAAGTGGAGAAATGGTGACCTAGAGATGTATTATGTGTCCATATCCACTTTCCCTTACCCGTTCCCTATGAGGGTGTATTACAGAGGTGGTCATCCCTGTTCCTCCTCTGGTCTGAGCACACAGTCTGGCTGCTGGTGCAATATTTTTCTGCTTTTTAAAATTCCCTTGGAAACGTTTTGGAGCAAGGATTTGGGAGCCCAAAGCAGTGCCTAAGAGTAGGCAGTGAAGGCACAACCCTGATCCATGCTACCTGAAGAGCTACCCAAGCCAGCTCTATGTTCCATTGCTCTGGAGGAGTTTCTCTGTTGGGGAAAAACAAGCAAATAAAGTGTAATATAACAGATTATATGTGTATGTTCGTATGTATATGCCCCAGCGTCTATTGATAGACTTTTCTTCTAGCAATAGAAGCTGGAGGTTGTTCATTGATTCTTAATGTAATGCCACCTGTGTAGTTTAGCTGTGCTTATATAATCAATACTGTATGCTTTTTTAGTTTTTTAATTTGCTGTACTAGTTGTTGTGAGGCAAAAATGGATTTATGTAAGTGTTATAGAAAAATAGCATTTGTTAATCATTTGGCTTCTCGATTACAAGTTGACTAAAAGGGAATAGTGGTGATCTGTAGTCCTTAAATAATAGCACTTATCTGATAAAATGTCATTACCATTTTATAATAGTTGAAGACAAAATTTTATCGTATACTCTAACAATTTTAGTTATAATTGTGCATATTCACTGTTCTGTGGAATGAATCAACTGTGAAAAGGTATCAACCTTCCTATCATCTTTGAGGACCAATTGGGCCACCCACCATCCTGTGTCTTGCCTTTTTTTTGGTACCATGTGTTGAACCAAGGGGATCGTAACCACTGAGTTCTTATTTTTGAGACGGTCTTGCTAAGTTTCTGAGGCCGACTTCGAACTTGTGATCCTCGCATTTCAGCCTCCTGAGCTGGTGGGATTACAGGCTCACCCAGCCATCATTTTGTGTCTTTATTTTTAGTTAACTGATGCAATTATGTCAGAACCTCATTCAGGATGGCTTCACTGTGATTCAGTCATTTTCATATGACTTTGACTTAATATCCCTAAGTTTCATTTGGTAGTTGATTTAATTTATATTTGAACCGAACTGCCAAATGCTGACGTCTTGAAGCTTTTATCCCCTGTTGATAATAGGTTTTATGAAGCTTTAACTTAATGGGAATCTCCTTAACTTTTCATAAATCTGGAAGTCATATGGATGTTGTTATTCTGCCCAGACCACATATACACTGTGTTCCATAGAAATATAATGCCAGCCACCTTGTAATTTTAAAATTTCTAATACTCATATTATGAAAACTAAACCAGTGGGGGGCGACCCAAGTAAAATTAATTAATAAGTTATTTTAACTTAATTAAATATCCAAAGTATTTTAACATGTAAATAGTATGGAAATTACATGTTTTTTGGATGAATTGTATTTTACACTTATAGCACAACTTAGTTTACACTAGTCAGATTTCAAGTGTTCAGTGGCCACTTTGGCTAGTAGCAGCTGTACTGAGTAACAGTTTTGGAGTGTAAAATCTAGACCAGTGCTATTCTAGGTGTATTTTCAGATTGGCCCCATTAGCAACCCTTGGGAACGTGTTAGATACTTAAATTTCATGACCTCACCTCATACCTACTGACATTAGAATATCGAAGACTCGCACCTAATACTCTCAAATTTAATAAAATTTCTCCTGGAAATGACTACAGAATGTATCCTGGATGAGATCTTGGAAAAGTAAAAGGACAGAAAGGGAAAACTAAGGATGTCTAAATAAACTATGGATATCATTACATATTAGTATCAGGTCATTAAATGTGACCAATTTATCACACTAATACTGAAAACTTATAAAGTACTAAATTAAGTGTTTTACACATATTTACTATTTTAATTCTCTCTATATGTGGCATGTGGTACTAATAAGCTTCATTTTTGCTGTTAAAAAAACAGGTTCAGAGAGGTTAAATGACTTGTTAGGTCACACAGCTAACAAGGTAGGAGAGGGGATGTTCATAATTCATAAGTGGTCAGCATTATTTGTGAATATTTTGAACTCTCACAATTTTTGTTTCCTTGAGTGTGCAGTGTTTAATATGAATACACTGTCATGCTTCATAGTTTACAGAGTTCTTTTCATTCTCAGAAGGATCTTGTGAGGTTTATATTGTTTCCTTTGTTTTACCAATAAATAGTGTTGAGGGTCTGAGAACTGATAAATGGCAAAGGGTAGATTTAAATTTCAGACCTTTGAACCTGAGTTCTGTGTTCTTTTTCTTATCCCACACAGTGTAGAATCTGAGGTTAATTGGTGATGTGGAAGTTGTTTTAAAATTATCTGTATTTTGTTATATATTATTAAATTTAAAAAATTCTAGTTTTGAGGTATAATTTTCATACCCTAAAATATACTAACACCAAACAAAAAGAGGGAATGAACCGATACAAATGACAAAATAGATAGATCTCTAAAGCATATTCCAAATGAAACAGACCTGACACAGAAGGCTACATACTATATGATTTGTTTTTTACTAGTACAAGTTTTGCTTCCTTTAATAAGCAGTGATTAAAGTGATACTCTCTATCATGCTTTATAACTTACTATGTACTCTTTTCACATTTTCTCTGTATTCTCACAAGAATCCTTTGAGGTTTATATTGTTGCTATTTTTATGAAGGGATGTACCCGTTTATTTAGGCATTCACTGGTTGATAAGCCTTTGAGTTGTTTTCATTTTGTGGCTATTATGAGTATTCATGTAAGATCTTTGTGTGGACTTAAATTTCTATCTCTTGGGTAAATACCTTGAAGAGGTATGCTGGATCATATAGTATGTTTCACTTTATTGGAAACTGCCAAATTGTTTTCCAGAATGAATGTACCATTTAGCATTTCTAACAGCAATGAATGTGAATTCCATTTGCTGTTATTCTTACAGTTTTTTTCTAACTAGTATTTTTAAAAACCATTTTGGTAAATGAGTGTTGATATTTGCTTGTTTTAATTTGCATTACCCCCCCCCCCCCCATACACACACCCATACACCAGTATTGGGGATTGAACCCAGAGGCTACCATTGAGACAGGATCTCTTTAAGTTACCCAGTCTGGCCTTGAACTTGTGATCCTCTTGACACAGTTTCCTGAGTCCCAGGAATTACAGGCATGTGTCACCATTATGAGAGTTTTGTTGAACAGTTCTGTTGAGGTTTAATTGCTGTATAATAAACTGAACATAGTTAAGTGTACAATATGATGAATTTGGCCATTTATATACTTGTGAAACTTCTGTGCTTTCTATACAATTTCAGTGTGTTTTTCAAGAGTTAATGTGTTGGGAGCTTGGTCCTTAGTTGGCAGTGTTGAAATGTGATGTGGAATGTTTTAAAGAAATAGATGCTAGAGGGAAGTCATTAGGATATTGAGGGTGATGCCTTCAGAAGAAATTGATGCAATTCTTATGGAACCTGGTTCTTGAGAGAGGTGTATTATTATTAAAAAAAAAAAAAGAAAGAAAGAAGAAAGTAAGTCTGGTCCTTCCTGGGTCCTTCTTTGTGTTCCTGTATTGTGTGAGCTCTTTCCCTCTCACATCTGCTCCTATAGTTGTGCTGCCATCTGCTCTGAGGTCCTCATCAAAGCCTAGCCATGCTGATACCATGACCTCGAACCTTCAGAACTGTGAGTTAAATGAGCTACTTCTTAGAAAAGTTATTTTGTTATAGTAATGGAAAACTGGCTAGTACAGAAACCATTACCAAAACCATTAACAACAAAATGAATCTTTTGTCCAACCCCAGAAATTTCCCTGAATGCTTTTCTTTTCTTTTTCTTTTTCTTTTTCTTTTTTTTTTTTTTTTTTTTTTTCCGGTGATGTTACTGGGGATTGAACCCAGGTCCTCCATGTGCTACATAGTGCCCAGCCTCTGAATTACATCTTCAGCCCTTTTAACTTTATTTTGAGACAGAGTTTTGCTGAGTTACCCAGTTGTCCTCTTTATTCCAGCCTCCCTATTTGCTATGATTACAGATGTGTGTGTCTCAATCCCTGGCTTAGTGGTAGCTTTTGAAGAGCCTAAGTTTTTCATGTTGATGAAACCAAAGTTTATATTTTCATGCTTTTTGAATTCTTTTAAGGAAATCTTTTCCCATAGCTGCTAATATTTTGTCTGTGTTTGCTTGTAAAAGTCACACAATTTTAGCCAGATAGGTGCCTGTGTGTAATACTAGGGACTAAGGAGGTTTGAAGCTGGAGGATCACAAGTTCAAGGTCAGCCTCAGCAACGAGCGAGTCTCTAAGCAATTTAGTAAGACCCTGTCTCAAATAAGTAAAGGGTTGGGAATGAAGCTCAGTGATAAAACATCCCCTGTACTTAATCCCCCATTTAAAAAAAAAAAAAAAGAGAGAATATAATTCGTATATGGTATGAACTAATAAGTTTTTCTGTTTTTCCCAAATACGACTTTTCACTTATCTAATTGTGGTTTGTTGAAAAGGTGATCTTGCCCAGTTGAACCACTTTTTCCCTTTGTTGAAGATTAATTGAACGCATGCACTGGCCTATTTCTGGATTCTCTATTCTGTTTTATTCATGTGCATGTTTTTATGCCAATTTCACACTATCTTGATTACTATAGCCTTATAATAATTCTTGGTATCAGGTAGCTTTCTAACTTGGTTACTGTTTTTAAAAGTTGTTTTGGTTTTCCTAGGTTCTTTGCTTTTCTTTGTAAATTTTTAGATCGCTTTGTCAATTAAAAAAATATCTTCGGGGATGTTGAATTGAATTGTAGTGAATTTATGAATGAATTGTGAGAGAATTGACAGCACCATTGGGTCTTTTGATCCATGATCATAATAAATCTTTTCTCTTACAGATCTTTAAAATGTCACTGTTTAACAGTTTTTACTGTGTAGTTCTTGAGCATCTTTATCCTTCTATTCCATGCTGGTGTTGTGTTTGATATTTTTAAATTTCAGTTTCTGTGCCAGTTCTGAATTATCACATGAATTTTTCTAGCCTCCTCCTCTTACTGATTTGTAAATTCCCATTCATTGAGAAACCTGGTTCTTGCCATGGTCCATTGGATTGTTTAATTCATGTATAACAGTACAGAACTATACATGTACAATAACTGTACCACTGAGTTAGGTCCCGGTCCTTTTTAAAAATTGTTTGAGACCAGAGCTCCTTCACTTGCTGAGTCTGACTTCAAAGTCGGTGATCCTCCTGCCTCAGCTTCTTGAATCACTTATAGGCATGTGCAGTGGGTGCCCAGGTTCAGCATGTTTTGTGGGGGGAGGGGTTGTGGAGTGCTGGGGATTGAATTCAGGGCCTCATGCATGCTAGGCAAGCACTCTACCACTGAGCCACATCCCCAGCCCCAGGTTCAGCATTTTTAACTTGTACCCTCAGGGAAAGAAGCATAACTTTTACGCAGTTCCTTTGTCTCTTTTCTTATAGACTCTACTAATTTGCAAGGAAAACCTTGGTCACTCTTCTAGGCCGCTCCTTTGAGTGAGGTTATTTCTTGTTTTTGTAACTCAGTTAAATTCTTGTAACATCTGTCTTCCATTCTGTGCTCCTCCCTCCCACAATGATTTAATATTTGGATATATTAAAGTTCATACTTTGTATTTAAAGAGGGAAAAAAAAGAGCAATGACTTTGATAAGGACGTAATGTTATGAATCAGTCAAAACAGCTAATACAAAATAGGTCAATTGATCTGAAATATTTTCACCAATGCAATCCTTCATTCTCTCTTCCCACTCCTTGCAGTCACTGTCTCTGGAATGCCATAAATTGAAATCACTTAGTGTGTGATATTTTCAGACTGACTTGCTTTTACTAGTTCTCTTGCATGCTCTTTTATATATATGTATATACATATATATGTATGTGTATATATATGTGGAGAGAGTGAGAGAGTGGATCCATTTGTGTGTGATTGAACCCAGGGGCACTTAACCACTCTGCCACATCTCCATTGCTTTTTAAATTTTTATTCTGAGACAGGATCTCACTTAAGTTGCTTAAGTCTTCACTAAATTGCTGAGGCTGGCTTTGAACTCGAGCTCTCCTGCCTTAGCCTCCTGAGCAGCCACCACACCTGGCTCTGTTTGTGTTTTTTGGTGGTTTGTTAGCTCATTTCCTTTTGTAACTGAATAATATCTTATTGTATGAATATCTCACAGTTTACTCTTGATCCTGTTGAAGGATTTCTTGGTTGCTTTCCATTTTTGGTGATTATGAATTGAGCTGCTATTGACCTGTAGGGTTTTTTGTGGACATAAAATTTTTACTCATTTCCTTTCAGATCCTTAAAGCTCACCGTTCCCAACTGGGAATTGAACCCAGGTCTACTCTCCTACTGAGCTACATCCCCAGCCCTTTTTATTTTGAGATCAGGGTCTTGCTAAGTTGCCGAGAAGTCTTTGAACTTGACATTCTCCTGCTCCAGCTTCCTGAGTCTCTGCGATTACAGGTGTGTGCCACAGTGCCTGGCTCAAAACACCATTTTCTTATAACTCCCATTATAGCTTATTTATCTAATTATTTAAGTATTATTATTTTTATATTGGTATCTAACAATCACACATAATTATGGGGTACCATTTGGTTTTGATACATGTGTATATTGCATAATGTTCAAATCAGTGTAAGCATATTTATCTACTCAAATGTCTATCATTTCTTTAGGGTGAAAATATTTGAAATCCTTTCTTGGGGCTTTTTTTGAAATATACACATTACTATTTCCTGTAGTCACCCTGTTGTACAAGAGAAGACCAGAACTCACTTCTCCCATCTAACTGTAATTGAATATCCATTGACCAGTCTTTCCCCATCTCTTCCTGTCCTGTATCCTACCCAGTATCTAGTAAGCTGTCTTCTACTCTCAACTTCTACAAGATCAGCGTTTTTAGATTTCACATGATTGAGGTTGTAGGGGTATTTGTTTTTCTGTGCTTGACCTCTTTCACTTAAAATAATGTCCTCCATGCTGTCACCAGTAACAGGATTGCATCCTTGTTTATGGTTGAATAGTCTTCCAGTGTGCACATGACTACATTTTCTTCTATTCACTCATCAGTGGATGAACTCGTTGGTTGATTGGATTTCACAGCTGTATTGTAAATAGTGCTGCAAGAAACAAGGGATGTAGTATTTCTTTGACATAGTAATTTTAAGAAGTTTTTAATAAATTTCATCTTAATTTTGCTTTTATGGATTGTGAACTTGGTATTTGTAAAAACTCTTTGTGAAACCCCAGGTCCTATTTCTTTCCATTTTGAATTGAAATATTGTCCTTGTTCTTAAAACAGTCCAAGAAATCGAGACCACCCTGTTTGTAATGCTTAATGACATAATTTTTTCTAAAATACTGTATGCAAACTTCATTTTTATTAGAGCCTGCTCTAAATGCTTCCTTTACTGTTTCCTCATTTTTGTTTTAGACTTAAATCTTGCCTTTAAATTTCCTTTACCGGTTTCCACTTGACTGCATTCTTTACTGCCTTCTAGCTATCCAGTTTTTGCTATATTCTATTTTTGCTCTTTCTTTATGTTCGTACCAGATTATAATATTTTCATTTTTCTTTCTATGTTTTTCTTCCTTAGATAACTCATTTAAATTAGATGAGAATTTTTAAAAAATTTGCATATCTTTATTCTTAGCAGTTATTATGCATTAAGAAAAAACTCATTTAAGTATGAAATAGTGGCTTATGACTTCATTATTTTAAAAATCTGTATATTACAATTACACTATAGTGGGATTTATTGTAGCATACCCATACATGCACATAATGTTCTTTGGTCAGTTTCATTGCCAAATACCTTGACTTCTGTCTTGTTTTAGTACTGGGGATTGAACCCCATGGGGGTGCTTTACCACTGAGTCACATCCCCAGCCCTTCTTTTGTATTTTATTTAGAGACAAGGTCTCAGTGAGTTTAAGGTCTTACTAAGTTACTGAGCCTGGCTTTGAACTTGTGATCTTCCTGTCTCAGCCATTCCAGCTGCTGGGATTACAGGTGTGTGCCACCATGCCCAGCCCCTTCATTTTTTATTTTGAGAAAGGGTATCATTAAGTTGCTTAGGGCCTGACTACGTTGCTGAGGCTGGTCTTGAACTCCCAAATTGCTGGGATTATAGGCATGTGCCAGTGTGCTCAGCTTCAGTACTTGATTTCTTGTTAAGTGTACAACTTAGAAAATTATTTGGTGGTGGGCAACTTCTGTCATGGTCCCCTCTTGCCCTTGTGAGAGTTCTGTTCCTATTCTTCACTCTTGAATAAATCTACTCATTTCACTCTTATAAAAAAACAAAAGAGGAGAAAATTATTTGGTGAAATAATTTCTTCTTGAATTTATACTAGAATTGTTACTTTTTTGTTATACTTGTTAAATTTGAGTTTTTTTCTTTTTCTTTTCTTTTATTTATGTACATATTTATTTATTTGGCACTGGGGATGGAACCCTAGTCCTCTCACCTGCTAGTCTTTGAGCTACATCCTCAGTCCTTTTTAAATTTTATTTTGAGACAGGTTCTCAGAATTGCCCAGGATGGCCTGGAATTTGCAGTCCTCTTGCCTTACCCTCCTGAATTGCCGGGATTATAGGCATTTGTCATCCTACCTGGCTAATTGATTTCTTTAGAAGGTGCCTGTTCAGGGATTAATTAATTTTACTTTTTTGTTTTTGTTTTTGGAGTGCTGGGGATTGAACCCGGACACTGTGTATGCTAGGCAAGTCTTCTGCTATTGAGCTACATCCCTAGTTCCGAATTATTAATTTTGAATGAGAACTTTAATTTTGGAGGAGTTAATGATCGGTGCTTAAGTTTTTTTTTTTTTTTTTTTTTTTTTTTTTTTTGGTACTAGGGGCACTTAACCACTGGGCCACATTCCTGTCCCTTTTTATTTTGACAGTGTCTCACTAAGTTGCTTAGGCCCTCAGTATGTTGCTGAGGTGCCTTGGAACCTGTGAAACCTCCTGCCTTATCCTCCCAACCCATTGGGGATTGCACACGTGCGCCACCTTGCCCGACTAGCTCTGGTATTTTTAAGTTTAATATCTACATATTTGAGATATACTGATATTTTATTGTTTACAGTATTAAAATTGCTGCATAGGTTGTAGGTATCTGTATTGGTGTTAAATGATAAACTTGTTAATTATGGGTACTTGTCTGTATGTTAAGATTTTGTTTAATTGTTTGCTTTTTTTTATTGGAAATACTTGGAGTACTTGTCTAGAACAGATGTCCTGGGGGAGGAAGATAGCATTTTCTGAGCTGTATAATTGATGGCAGCCTCCTTAGGAGTTTACATGGGAAGGGTGATTTAAAAAATGGGCAGATGGAAAGAAAAGGCTATTACTTTGTGAAATAGCATGACAGAAAGTCATGAGTCTGACTTGGGACCAGAGAAGTAAGAGATGAAAGAAGGTATATGTGTGACTCTTTCTGTTCTTGTTGAAACACAGAGAAGAAATGGTTGAAATAAGGGAGGAAGAGGACTTGAAAGAGGCATGAAAAACCTGTGTGGGTATTTTTGAAACTTCTAAGAAAAGCAGTGGGGCGTACTGTGCTATAGATACACAAAAACTTTACGTGTACTGGTGATTGCCTACTTGGTAGTTGAAAGTGTGTGGGATGAATATGGTTGAAGGAATATGGTGATAATTACAGCATAGATTTCAATAGAGGAGTGTCCTAATTAAAGAGTCTTATAGTCGAATAAGCAAGATCCTACCAAAATACTTGAGAGAATAAGATACTAGGATAAACAATCTTCAACTTCATTTAAAAAGGAGAATTCACCTGTTACAGAAATAGATGAAGAAATAATCAACTCAGTATAAGCCTTGTTTTAATAGAGCTTCTTTTAAAAAATAAAAATAGAATATTCACACATTTGCAGATGATTTTCACTTAGATCTAATTTTATAGAGCTATCCCATAATGATTTTTCTTTTAATCCATCATTTATAATAAGGCTTTTCATTTTATTCAACTTTTTCTAGACTTAAGATTTTAATACCTAGTTTCTGGTATGTGGCTTTCTAGACATTTATAATTTTCTTTTTTTTCCCTCTTTTCCCACTGGGGATTGAACCTGGAGCCTCATACCTGCCTGCTAGTCAGCCACTCTGCCTCTGAGCTACCTCCCTAGGCTTAGACGTTAATAATTTTAGTGGTTTCCTTTATGGGTTTTCAGCTTCAATACCCACTCCTTGTTTTTCTATCCCACTGTGTCTAATCTGGCTCATTTGATCTGCCTTGGTATCTAACTACCTTTCTATACAGGTATCTTCTTCTTTAATTGTTTTTGGTCCTGGGAATGAAGAACCCAAGGGCACTTAACCACTGAGCCACACCCCAGCTCTTTTTATTTTGAGACAGGGTCTCACTAAGTTGCCTAGGGCCTTGCTAACTTGCTGAGGCTGACTTTGAACTCGTGATCCTCCTGCCTCAGCCTCCCAAGCCCATGGGATTACAGGTGTGAGCCACCAAGCCTGGCTATAGATGTCTTTTAACATCTATAGATGTCTCCTTTACCCTTCCACTTCTCTTTGCTTTAACTAACACTGGGATTCAATGTCTCACGTTGAACATAGTGGAACTGACTTCCTTATTGTTCTCCCTAACTCCTCCTTTAAACTTGCCTTTGTATTCATTATGAAAGCTATAAAGCCTGACAGTGAAAAAGCTTAAACATAGACTGGCCTTTAACCTGTTGTTGTTTACCAGCCCCAAAGTCCCTCTCACACCAGCATGAAATCATATAGCTTACATTCTTCCTTGTGTACTTTCCTTTCCTTCATTCTTATGGATAATGGACCAGTTTATATATCTGAACTATAGTAACCTGCATTTCCTTCATATTCCCTTACTCATCTCTATTTCTTCAGATATTTCATAAGTTATTTTATTACTTTCCTGAAAAATGGAAAAGAAAAAACACAAGTATCCAAAGATAAGTGCAGTCATGTGTCTCTTAACAGCAGGATACATTGTAAGAGATTCTTCACTGGATGATTCCTCATTGTTTGGACCATCACATATTGTACTTACACAAACCTAACTGGTCAGTCAGTACATGCAGCCTCTTCATGCAACCCAGAGATACGGTAGCCAGGCTTTACAGTAGGTTTTTCAAAAATAATAAAAGGTGTGCACTCTACAATAAAAGTACAGCATATTAAACGTAGGCAAGTAGCAGTCATTGTTCTCACCAAGTATTATGTAGTGTACATAGTTAAAAGTGCTATACTTCTTACACTGTTGGCAGCGAGGTAAGTTTGTGTATACTGCCATTACCAAACATGCCTCGTGCTATGATGTTTGGATGCTATGATAGAAATATCTCAGCTCATTATAATCTTTTATTTAATTTTTGATGCTGGGTATCAAACCCAGGGCCTTTCACATACTAGGCAAGCACTCTACCACTGAATTATACCACCCGTATGATCCTTTTTTGTATTGGGGTTTGAACCCAGGGGCACTTTAACACTGAACTGCATCCCCAACCCTTTTTGTTTTTTTATTTTGAGACGGGATCTTACTGTGGGGCTTCTCTAAGTTACTGAAGCTGACCTTGAACTTGGGATTCTTGTGTCTCAGCCTCCAGAGTCACTGGGATATCAGGCGTGTGCCACCAACCCCAGCCCACCAGGATAAATTTATGGGACCATCATTGTATATATCAGTCTGTTTTTGACTGAAACAGCATTATGCAGTGCATGACTATATTTCAGTAACCATTTTGAAAAGTTGTAATGAAAAATTTATGGCTTTCTGGATTTGTGTATTTCCTAAAAATCACTTAGGTGAAAATGCTTTTGTCAAGAATACAAAATAGGTGACATTGTATGTGTTTTATTGTATCACTTTCGGACTGTATCAGATTGTCCCACTCTTGCTATTGCTAAGTTAGATCATTTGGTTAAGTTCAGAACTCTTCATTGTAAAAGCCAGTTTCTATATAACTATTAAGTAATTGGGGAGGGAATGTTGGGATTCCTAATAATTTTATTGTGGATTTAATTGGTGTGCTAGGGATTGAACCCAGGACCACTCAAGGCAAGTGCTCTAGCACTGAGCCACACCCCCAGCCCTTCCAGTAGCTTTTAACATATGTTTTTATTGTCTTTGCCCACTTAATACCATAGTCTTAAAATGTGTTCTGTCGTCTTAACAATTTATCAGAGCTGTTCCTCATAAAACCAGAAGTTTAAAAATATTTTCTCATCTGCCAGAATAAAACATGAGGAACAGAAATGAAGTTGGAACAGTGGAAGTAAAGCAGGAGAGATCAGTGGTAAAGCAGACCTCAGTGACTCTTAGTGATCATACTCGTACGTGTTTGAAAGGTGGTTCTAAATAATTTGAAATATAATTGTCCTTTGTTCTTTTAACTATTATAAAGAAGCTTTTTTAAAACTTTGAGCTAATAATGCTTTTATGCCTTTAAGGGATCTTGGTTAGAGTTAATAAACTTTTTTATTTTGTAGGTTTAAATGTAATGCTGGATTTTTATATCTCCTTTTAAGGTAAGTTTCTTAATTTTGTTTTTTGAAACTACATTATTGTATTATACTTGCTACTCAAGTAATTTGAATAGGAAGTGAATTTTACTTATTGAAATTCTGCTAGTAATTAATTTATTTACCACCTGAGCTTATAGATTATTCCAGAGAAGAAAATTATCCTCAGGAGAATGATCTTTTCTGCCTGTACAGTGTATAATAATACACCTGATACTTGAGTGCTGAGGGAAATTGGTGGGTTGTCCTGGAAACTGGGGTTTACACATTTTTTTTGGTAAATCTCAGTTTGCTTTAGCATTGGCATACTTGAGCTTTGGGTGGAGTGTGTTAATTTCTTAGGGTTAATGTAAAAAAAAAAAAGGTTGAATATTCCTTATTTGAAATGAATCAGAAATGTATCAGATTTTGGACTTTTTTTATTTTGGAATATTTGCATTTATATAATATCTTGGAGATGAGACCCAAGTCTAAATATGAAAATCATTTATGTTTCAGGTACACTTACACACATAGACTGACAGTAATTTCATATGACATTTTCAATATACCAGTAGGTTGACTGTGATCTATCACATGAGGACAGGTGTGGGTTTTTCCATTTTTTTCTTTGTGTTGGTGCTCAGGAAGTTTCGGATTTTGGGATTAGGTATGCTCCATTTGTACTGCAAACAGGGTCACTTAACATAGCAGAAATGATTCTCTCAAAGATCCAGAGGATTGAAGTTCAGAAATCAGTGTTGGCAGAGTGTATGCCCTCCAAAGACCTCCTCACCCCTTACAGTGGTTCCTAGTTTTCACTCATTTCTTCCTCTGTTTTCACTTGGTCTTCTATCTTTTCTCTACCTGCAAATCTCCTTTTCCTTATAAAGATACAGTTATTGTGTTTTGGGGCCCACCTTAATCAAGTATGACCACATACGAACTTTTTATGTCTGCAGATCTCCTATTTCCAAATACAATTACATTTTCAGTTCCTGGGGTTAGAATTTGAATGTATCTTTTTGGAGGACACAGTTCATCCCATAAGAGTTGGGGTTTGACATACTCAAGTTGTAGCAATATTGAAATGCTATGCTGATTTTGAACCTTGAGACGTATGGTTCTATGAGATACCAAAATATTTTGGAATTGGTATGGAAATAAAAGTGAATGCTACATTTCTCAAGCTGGTTCATGGCTATTTTTTTCTTTTTTCTCTTTTTATGGCACCAGCTATTAAACCCAGGGTCACATGCATGTTAGGAAGCACTCTACCACTGAACTACATATTTTGAGACAGGGTCTCACCAAGTTGCCCAGGCTGGCCTCAAATTTTTCATCCTCCTGCTTCAGCTGCTCAAGTAGCTGGGATTACAGGTGTGTAATACTGTGTACCCACAGTGCCATTCCTAATAGACTTTGAATTAAAAGAGCAAGAAGATTTTTTAACATTTACAAATAAGAAGACTGGTTATCTGTTAATAATTTGTGAGATTCAGTCTAAAATGGATTGTGGCCCTAATGAGTAGAGGTAAGAGAGAAATCAAGTAAACTGGCAGTTTCTTTTGGTTGTCTGTTGTGTACGTTTTGCCTAGTAATAGCAGTACTGTTCTTTTAAAACTTTTTGTTTTAGGAACATACAGTTTTTAATTGGGTAACTTAAAACTAATAATGTTCCTAACAATTCTGAAAAATAAGTAAAATATTAATGTGGGGGATTGTTGAAGTCCAGTTCCACATTCAAAAAGTGTCTTAGGTGTTGTCTATAGTAAACCTAGCTCAGTGCCTGGCCATTGACAGGTGCCTGAAACATATTAATTACTATTAATTAGCGAGTGTTTCTAGGAAAGCGAAGAAGGTTTGAGGTAGCCATGAAAATGAGGAAGGTTCTTTCCAACTCTGACTTTTGTTAGTGTTATATTGGACTGGTTAGTATGTTCACTGTTCCAGAGTCACTAGTTTTAGTTTGGGTCATGAATTAGTCAAAAATTTATATTATAATTCATATGAAAGTATTTTTAAAATGCAGGATAATACATATTATGTATCGTTTCTTTTCTGGGGGTTTGAGATTTGAAGGTAATGTTCTTTCAGTTGGCCTGCATTATATGATGTTTGTGAACAAATAGCAAATCCAGATTACATTAAATTTTTTCTTCTCTTCTTCCATTTAAATAATATAGCTATATTAATGCAGCAAGTTCTAAAGCCATAATGTGGCATGCTCTCCTATTTGAGAGGTGAATAATATTGAATAAAAATGGCTGACAGAAGTGGGAAGATGGTTCCAGGACAAGTGTATATTGAAGTGGAATATGACTATGAATATGAAGCCAAGGACAGAAAGATTGTGATAAAACAAGGGGAGCGGTACATCTTGGTGAAAAAGACCAATGATGACTGGTGGCAAGTTAAACCAGATGAGAATTCCAAAGCCTTTTATGTGCCAGCCCAATATGTTAAGGAGGTCACCCGCAAAGCTCTAATGCCACCTGTTAAGCAGGCAGTTGGACTGCCAAATAATTCTATGAAAGTGATGCAGAATCTACACCTTCAGAGATCGACAGAAAATGTGAACAAATTGCCTGAGCTTTCAAGTTTTGGAAAGCCATCATCGTCTGTTCAAGGAACAGGTCTTATTCGTGATGCCAATCAGAATTTTGGACCCAATTTTAATCCAGGTCAAACTCTCAATCTAAGCCTGGACCTGACACATAATAATGGAAAATTTAACAATGACTCACATTCTCCTAAAGTTTGTAGCCAGAACAGGACACGCTTATTTGGTCACTTTCCTGGTCCGGAGTTCTTGGACATTGAGAAAACTAGCTTTTCCCAGGAACAGTCTTGTGATTCAGCAGGAGAAGGCTCGGAAAGAATCCATCAAGATTCTGAATCTGGAGATGAGCTTAGCAGCAGCTCCACTGAACAGATAAGGGTAAGATTTAGAATGGAATGGTGAAACGTGTCCCACTTTAATTAAAACTTAATTTTGCTTTTTCTTTTATTTAAAGTCTGTGTGTAAGATTTAGGACTTGTTTGTTTTCCTTTGTATTTTGAGAATACATGGATTCTGTCCTGATATAGAGTTAGAAAATATGTAAAATAACTTGTGCAGTTCATGAAGGGCCACTTTATGATTTTCATAATTCTTTGCTTTCAGAACTAGAACTACTTTAAATTTGGGAAAGTTTTTTTTTTTTTCCTTTTTATTGGTTATGCATAAGGCAGAAGAGATTTACTTGTTTCACCCAGTGATGATTTTTATTTTTACCTTTTTCTTGTAGTATCTGGAGATGAAACCCAGGACTTCACATATTCTATGCAAGTGTTCTGCCAACCAGCTACATCCCTGGCCCTTTTTATTTCTGTTTTGAGACAAGATCTTGTTTAGTTAGGCAGACTGACCTTAAACTTGTGATCTTCTTGCTGCCTCAGCTTGCCAAGTAGCTGGGCTTGTAGTCGTACACCACCACACTTGGAAGGATGTTTCTTTCCTTTTTTGTTTTTTTTTTTTTTTTAATTTTTGTTTGTTTTTGTTATTGGCATTTGAAACCAGAGATTCTTAACCACTGAGCTGCATTCCCTGCCCTTTCTGTTTTTAATTTTGAGACAGGGTCTCACTAAGTTGCTTAGGACCCACTAAGATGAGGAGGCTGGCTTTGAACTTGTGATTCTCTAGCCTCTACTTTCTGAGTTGCTGGGATTATAGGCATGTGCCACCATGCCTTTCTTGATATATCTTTGAATAGAAAAAGTTTTACTGTTTTGTAGCTGTGCACATTTTGACTTGTTTCTACTAAATCTTCAGGCAATAGTAGATACATGAAGAAAAGTCACTGGAGTATTAACCACTAACTGTTGCCCATTGCAACTTGTTTACAATCCTTGAATATCGAAAACTGTAGAGCCCACAAATTTTTACTTCCACTAATGTACTTTTGTGACTTAAGTGTCTAAATATCCTCACTTGATTGCACTGAATTTTAGCCTACAAAAAATTTCACGTGCTCGTGTGTTGAGTTTTTAATTTTTTCCCTCTCATACCTAATTTTGTTTTGCAGTTAGGTCTGTGCCAGTTTATTTCTCTTGTGATGTGAAAGCATATGCATGGAACTGGGGGTGTGGCTTAGTGGTAGAGTACTTGTTCAGCATGTTCAATCTCCAGCACTGCCAAGAAAATAAAAGCATATGTATGGCCGGGAGCGGTGGCACATACCTGTAATCTCAGCTAATTGGGAGGTTGAGGCAAGAAGATCACAGACTGGAGGCCAGTCTCAGCAACTGAGCAAGGTCTTATCGCAACATTTAAAAAAATAAAAAGGAATGGAATTCATTAATCTGCAGATTAATCTGGTTGCAAGTGCTCTGCCAACCGGCTACATCCCTGGCCCTTTTTATTTCTGTTTTGACACAAGGTCTTGTTTAGTTAGGCAGACTGACCTTGAACTTGTGATCTTGCTGCCTCAGCTTGCCAAGTAGCTGGGCTTGCAGTTGTACACCACCACACTTGGAAGGATGTTCAATCTGCAGTACTTCGTCACTCCCAAGTATGGATGAAATTGAAACTTGGGTGCATTTGGGAGAGTCTAATTTTAAGTAAATTTTAAAAGTATTAAGTTTTAGGGATGAAACTCAGTTGTAAGGGGATTCATCAAGTTAAGTCAGTGTATAATTAGGAGGTTGCTTTTAGTTGTTGTCTCATTGTCATGGAAGTACATTCTTTCCGTGGGTTTTAAGTTTTGTAATAGGAAAAGGGAAGATTCTCTAGAAAAATTTCTGGTGTTTGAGTTCAGTTTATCATTGTTGGTCTCAGTAGACTTTTCTTCAGTCATCATGTGACATTCTGACATAGAATATATAGTGTTTCCTGACATTTTTCTTTGCTAGCTCCTTATCAAGCTAATGGACTTTGGGAGAGACATGTTTTCTTTTCCACCCAGCTATCAGCATAGTTTGTCCATTATATTTATGTGCATGAACAATCCTGTGTTCTCTTTATTGTGGTCATCTTAAGTTCACTCTCTGGAAATTCATGGTTCCCAATCTCTCCTCAGCCACAGCACTGTTTAGAAATACTACTAGATTTCTCTGGCCAGCCTTGTTCCTAACTCGGAGACAATTGTTTGAAACCTTTTCCATTTTCTTCATTTCACTGATTCACTTTCTTTTTCCTTTCTCTTACTAGATAACCTTGCCTTCTACTTCACAGCAAACAATAAAAGCTGTGATATCAGAACTTCTTTAGCTTTGGTGAGCACATTTTGCATAGTAGTTAATAGTGTTGGCCTTAGATTTGAATCTGGTTCCACGTTACTTGCCAACCATGTGTTAATCAGGGGAAATTACTATTCTTTTTCTTTGTGGTGTTAGGTGTGGAATTCAGGGTGTCGCTCACGTGAGGCCAGCATTCTGCCACTGATTTTCACCCCAACTCAGGGAAAAGTTACTTAACCTGTGTGTGACAATTAGCATCATCTTACAATGGGTATCACAGGGTTGTTGAGTACATAGTAAATACATTCGGTATCTATTGATGCTTAATAAACTACCCCCAAAGATAGTGACTTAACACAGTAAACTTTCATTATGTCAGTTTCTGTGGAGCAGTAAATCAGCAGCTTAGCTGGGTGGTTCCAAAGGCTTGGGGTCTCTCATGGGGTTGCTCTCATGTTATACAGGCTTGGCTGGGCTGGGGAAGCTGCTTCTGAAGATGGTTCAGTCCCATGGTTCTGGGTATGCCTCTTCATGTCTGCTCTAGTGTTGTGACTGACTTTACCCAGAAGAAGCAGTCAAGGAGAGAGAACCTGGCAGAAGCTGTGCTTTCTCTTAGGTCCTCATCTTGGAAATCTTGCCGTCATATCCTATTGGTTATGTGTTTCAGCCTCCTCCTCTGTGGGGGGAGACTTACAGGAATGTTAATACCAGGATTCAAACATCATTGGGGGGTCACCTTAAGAACTGCCTACCACAATAAGTATTCGATAAAATATACCTGCCATTCTGAATATAGTTGTCATTATTGTTATTTTCTTTCTTTCTTCCTTTTTCTTGTCCCTCTTTTTTGGTACCCGGCATTGAGTTCAGGGTCGCATAACCACTGAGCTACAGTCACAGCCCTTTTTATTTTTTATTTTTGAGAGAGGGTCTTGCTAAGTTACTTAGGACTTCCCTAAGTTGCTGAGGTTGGCTTTGAATTCTTCCTGCCTCAGCCTCCTGAGCCGCTGGTATTATAGGCTTGTACCCCTCTGCCTGGTGTGTTGTCATTTTTTAAAGGATTTTCACCTTTTTATCTGTAATCATTTCACTGCGTCTTATCAAAGGACCATATCTTCATATTTTCTTTGTACTTTTCATAGTATTACACCCCATACAGCTCTAGACTCAGTGTTTGTGAAGACTTTTCCATCGGTATTTAAATCTACTATCCTATTTTCCATCTTAATAAAGCCCTTCTTCATCTCTACCTTCTGTTGAGCATCATTATATTGCCTTTTTCTTTTTTTGGCAACTTCTGAGAATAGTTCTGTGTGTTTGCTTCTTTGCATGTCCACATTTCCCACTATTCCATTACTCTTTCTAGCATGTCTTCTGGCTCCACCGTGCCGCCCAGATTGCTTCAGCTACAGGCGGTCATGATTTCACTGTTGATAATTGTATAGATAGTATAAACAAATTTTATATAATTAATTTCATTATCACAGTTAAAAGATTAATAGCCAAGTGGCAATTTTAATAGTTTTTTTTTTTAGGTACTGCATATAATCAAGTATGTAAATTGTACTAATCTCACATGTATGATTTGATGAATATTTTACTTATGTAATATGTACTCTGTAATCAACCTCTTTCCTCAGCCTACCCAGCCCAACTCATGTTTTTTTTTACTCTGTCTGCTACTAATTTGTTGACCATTTCAATACTTCTGTCATTTCAAAAAATGGAATCATATGTGATTTAGCCTTTGTGACTTGGCTTTGTTTTTCACTGTAATTCTCTGGAGATTGATCCAGGTTTGTATGTGTATCAACTTTCATTCTTTTTATTGCTGAGTAGTCTCCTGTGGTACGAATATACCATAGTTTGTTCAACTATTTACCCATTTAAGAATATCTAGGGTTTCTTTTTTCCAGTTTTTGGTTTCATAAACAAAACTGTTCTAAACATTTTTGTACAGGTTGGTGTGTGAAGATAACTATTTATTTCTCTGGGATAAATGCTGGTGAATATATTTGTATAGTAGTTTCATGTTTTTATTCTTAATTAATTAATTAATTAATTTGTACAGGGGATTGAACCTAGGGGTTAACCACTGAATTGCATCCCCAACCCTTTTTTCATTTTGAGACAGGGTTTTGCTAAGTTGCTGAGGCTACCTCAAACTTATGATCCTCCCGCCTTAGCCTCCCCAGTTGCTGGGATTACAGGGCTGCACCACCATGCCCAGCTTGTGTGTGTAGTGTTTTAGGAACCTGCCATACTTTTTTGCAGAGTGTCTCTACCATGTTATCTCAGCAGCAGGGATCTAGTTTGTCTCCATGCTCGCTAGTATTTGGCAATGTCACTTTTTTTCCTAACCCATTCTGACAGGTGTGTAGTGATATCTCATTGTGATTTTAATTTACACTTCCCTAATGTCTATTGATGTGGAACTTTTTTTTTTTTTTTTTCTTTTTTGGTGCTGGACGTTGAGCTCAAAGCTCTATGCATGCCAAGCACGTGCTCTGCTGTTGAGTCCCTCCGCTTCAGAAATCTTTTTATGTGTGTGTATTTGCCATAAATAATGTATCCTCTTTATTGAAAGGTTTTTCATGTTTTTTGTCAGTTTTCTAATTGGATTGTTTGGTTTTTGCTGTGGTGGTTTTAGCTCTTTATATGGTCTGAACAGTAATCATTTGTCAGATAAAATGATTTGCAGATATTTTCTCCCAGAGTATAGTTTGTCTTTTCATCCTCAGGAGGGTCTTTTGCAGAGCATAAGTTTTTTATTTTGATGAATTCCAATTTATTAATTTTTTTTTTTATTACTCATGCTTTTATTTCATGTCTATGAACTCCTTGGGTAGCTGGTGTAGGCTTTTCTAGAGATCAGAACCAATGGGATGTGTTGTGTACATATTCATATATGTATTTATATCTAGTGGGGGAGAATGAATTAATTTAAGCATTTGGTTCCTGTAAGTATGGAGACTTACAAGTTCAGAATTCATGGAGTGGATCAGCAGGCTGGGACCCAGGGAAGAACTGATGTTGTACTTAAATTCCAAAGGCCATCTGCTGGCATAATTTCCCTTTGATTTTTGAGGAGGTCAGTCTTTTGTTCTGTTCATGCCTTTTTCTCACTGGGTGAGGTCTGCCTCCATTATGGGGATCGACCTGCTTTGCTAAAAATTCCCCTTTTAAAATGTTAATCTTTTCTAAATATCAACAGAGAAACATCCAGAATAACCCTTGACCAAATATATGGTCCCCTCCAAATTGACACAAAACGAACTATCACAGAAGTCCTGGCTTCTAAATCTTGTTTCCTTCTATGTTTTGTTCCCTTAAAAGTTTATAGTTTATTGTTTACATTTGAATGTGTGATCTATTCCAATTTTATTTTTTGTATAAGATTTGAGATTTAGATCCCAGTTCTTTTGTTTTGTCTTATGGATACCTAGTTATTACAATAGCATTTGTTGAAAAAGTGGTTTTTCCTTCAACAAATTGTTTTCTATTTTCGTCAGAAATCAAGTGGGCTGCCATACCTGGTGGTGCATGCCTATAAGTGACTCAGGAAACTGAGGTAGTAGGATTGCAGGTTCCAAGGCCAGCCTGGGCAAGTGAGTGAGACACAGTCTCCCAAATAAAGAGAACTGGGGATGTAGCTTATTGGTAAAGCACCCATAGGTTCAATCCCCAGTACCCCTGACCCCTCATAAAAAGTCATGTGGGCATATTTGTATGAATCTATTTTTGGTTCCTGTGGTTTGGCTTCATTCTTCCAAGTCCTTTATAATAATGAGAACAATTATTGGAAAAAGGACTAGAACAAATAGGCTGATCTAAAGGCTGATGAAGGAGGTTATGAGGTGAGCTAATCCCATATAGCCTTAATTACAGTATATATAGTAAGTCTTGAAATTGGGTATACTGATTTCTACCACTATTCCTTTTCATAATTGTTTTAGCAATTGTAGTATCCTGATTTACATCCACCCCAAATATGAGATTCTGCTACTTGGAACCTATGAATGTTACCTCGTTTGGAAAAGAGGTCTTTGCAAGTGTGATTAAGTGAAGAATCTTAAGATGAAGAGATTATTCTGGGCACTTACATGTAGTCACTAAATGTCATCACACCCAGAGAAGGTGATATGAAGATGCAGCAGGGAGATATTTGAAGGTATTTTCCTTGAAGACTAGAGTGATGTGTCTACAAGCCAAAGAATGCCAGTAGCCAGCAGAAGCTAGAAGAGACATAGAAGGAGTACTCTCCTAGGGCCTCTGGTGTACATATCAGAACCTGTTAATTGTACTCCAGTGAGGTACAGCTTTAGGGCTGTGGACATAGTTGGTAGAGTGCCTTTCCTGCAAACACAAGGGTTGCAGTCCCCAGCACTGCAAAAAAAAAGGAGAAATATAACTTTATTCCAAAGAACATAATGCTTAGTGCAGTTCTTTTGTTTTTAATTTTCAGGATCATCCTCCTTTTGTCAATTTTGAATAGGCGTGCTCTAAAAATTCATGTGTAAGTTCTTTTTTTTTCCTTTTCTTTTTCTCTGTGTAGTGTACTGATGATTGAACCCATAGGCATTCTACCCCTTTTACCTTTTATTTTGAGACAGGGTCTCACTAAGGCTTTAAAACTTGCAATTCTATTGCCTTAGCCTTCTGAGTAACTGTATTATAGGTGTATGTCTTCACATCTGGCATATGTAGGTTTTTGCATGGATGTGACTTTCAGATCAGTTAGCTAGATAATCTATGAGCATGTTTCCTAGACAGTATGGGAAAACTATTTAGCTTTCTAAGAGACTGCACACCTGTCTTACAAAGTGACTTTACTCTTTTGTATTTGCATTAGCAAGGATGGAGAATATCTATTACTCTGTATCTTTACCAGCTTTTAATATTGGCAGTTGTTTAGATTTTAGCAGTTTGAATAGGTTTGTACTATATTTATGTTTTAATTCAAATTCCCTAATGAGAAATGATGTTACAGCTTCTTTTTATATGCTTATTTGCTATCAGTTTTCTTTGGTGAAGTGTTTCTTGACATCTTTTGCTCAGTTTTTTTTTCATTTTTATTGTTTTTATTAGTGCATTATGGTTACACATAATGTTAGGGTTCGATTTGACTTAACTCTACATGCATGGAGTGTAATTTGTTCTACTTCAGTTCCCAGGACTTTGTATTATCCTCCTCCTCCCTCCTTCTGTTCCCTTCCCTCTACTTTACTGGTCTCCATTTATTATTTTGCTTAGTTTTTTTTTTTTTTTTTTTTTTTTTGCCGTGCTGGGGATTGAACTCAGGGCGTTGTGCTTGCAAGGCAAGCACTCTACCAACTGAGCTATAGCCCCAGCCCTATTTTGCTAAGTTTTAATGGACTGGTTTAAATTTTTTTTTCTTATGATATGCCCAGCCCTATGTATGTATGTATGTATGTATGTATATATCTGTTTATTTTTGGTACCTGGGATTTAACCCAGGGGCGTTTAATGCCACATCTCCATGCCTTTTTATATTTTATTTAGAGACAGGGTCTTGCAGAATTGCTTAGGGCCTTACTGAGTTGCTGAGGCTGGGTTTGAACTCATGATCCTCCTGCCTCAGCCTCCCAGGCTGCTGGTATTAAAGGCATCTACCATCGCATCCCGTCAATTTTCTGAGATAGGGTTTTCCTAAGTTGCTGAGACTGTTTTCAAACTTGTTCTTCTCCTGTCTCAGCCTGCCAAGTCACTGTGCTTAACAGGTGTGTGCCACCACATCTGGTTCTTCCTGTTGTATGAGTTCCTTCTATGTTTTGGATACAAATCCTTTATCAGCTATGCGTTTTACAAATATTGTTTCCCAGTGTGTGACTTGTTTTATCATTCTTTTAACAGTGTCTTTTGCTGGGCACATATCTGTAATTCCAGTAGCTCGAGAGGCTGAGGCAGGAGGATCGCAAGTTCAAAGCCAGCCTCAGCAACAGTGAGGTTCTAAGCAACTCAGTGAGACCCTGCATGTAAATAAAATCCAAAATAGGGTTAGACCTGTGGCTCAGTGGTTGAGTGCCCCTGAGTTCAATCCTAGGTACAAAAAAAAGCAGTGTCTTTGAAGAGAAGTTTCTAATTTTAATAAAATCCAACACAGTAGTTTCTCTTATGGATCATGTTTTTGTTGTTATATCTAAAAACTCATTGCCAAATCTAAGGTCATCTAGAATTTTCCTATAATTTTTGGTCTTGTATTTTACACTTAGGTCTGTGATCCATTTTGAGGTAATTTATGTAAAAAAGTCTTTGTTAGGTTCATTGTTTTGTTTTTCTTTATGTATGTATGTATGTATACACAGTTATTCCATCACCATTTGTTGCCAAAACTTTCCTCCTTGAGTTAGTTTTGTTCATCTCTTAAAGGATCATTTGAGGGCTGGGAGGTTTGCTTCATGGTAGAATTCTTGTCTAGCATGCCTGAGGCCCTGGGCAGAGGGGATTAAAGTTCAGTGGACTATATTTGTGTGGTGCTTCCTGGGCTCTCTTCTCTTTTCTGCTGTTCTGTATGTCATTCTGTCATTCTTTTGCTTGTACTGTGCTCTCTGGATTAATGTACCTTTATTTAAAGTGTTGAAACTAGATAGTATGTAGCTTTCAACTTTGTGTTTCAGTATTGTGCTGTCTATTCTAGGTGTTTTGTCTTTATTTAGTTTAGATTCAGTTTGTCCATCTCTACAGAATAGTTTGTTGTGATTTTGATTGGAATTGGGTTGAACCGGTAGATGAAATTGGGAAGAATTGACTTCTTTTACACTATTGAATCTTCTAATCCACGGACAGGGACTAGGTCTTAGTTTCTTTCATCAGAAATTTGTAGTTTTATGTACACTTTATCCCATCAGCATCCCCTTTACCTTCCCTAGCTCTGAGCAACCTTTAATCCTACTCTGCCTCCATAAATTTTCCTATTCTGAACCTTCCATTTCTTTGGAATCATATTATATGATCTTCTGTGATTGACTTTCACTAGCCTAACATTCAGGGTTCATCCATGTTGTAACAGGTACTTCCTTTTTATGATGAACTAATATATTCTGTTGTTTATCCATCCATCATCCCTTTTTGGACATATTGGTTGTTTCTACCTTTTGGTTAGTATGGATAATATTACTCTCAACGTTTTGTGTATAAGTTTTTGTGTGGATTATGTACTTTGTTTTTCTTAGGTAGATTTCTGGGAGTGAAATTATTGGGTCATAGGGTAAACTTAGGTTTAACTGTTTGAGGAGCTGCCAGTTTTAACTGTTTAGGTTTAACTGTTTGTTTTTAACTGTTTAAGTTTAACTGTTTGAGGAGCTGCCACTGTTTTCTAGAGTGATAATATGGTTTTATGGTCCCACCAGCAGTACTTATTATCAGTCTTTTTTATTTTAGTTATCTTAGAGAGTGCGAAATGATACCTCATTGCAGGGTTTATTTATTTATTTATTTATTTTTAATATTCTTTTGAATTTATTTGTTCATTAATACTACCTTCATTTGGGTACTGTACTGTCATGAGAAATAAGCAATTATATTTTTGTTTCTGGAAACTTCTCCTGATTGAGGATAAATTATATTGTATCATACATGGAAAGAATACAAGAGCAATCCTAATGAATATGATTTAGAGCTTGCACTCAAGGTAAAGCTAACAGACAAGAACCCTCCCTTCTTTTATGTCACTCATCATTCCATCTAAAAAATATTGTTTAGTCCTTGTCTATAAAAATACACGAGTAGAACCTAATAATGAGGTAGTACAACAAGACTAATTGCAAATATTACCATTCTCTGACTCACTCCTCCTCACTTTTGATATTTTTCTACTATCTATTTTGTCTTCAGTTATCTCCATGTGTTTCTCGGTTGTGGTTGTGTAACAGTATTTTTTTCCCTTCTTTTTCTTTTGCATTGCTGGGGATTGTATCCAGGGCCTTGCACATGCTTGGCAATTGCTCTCCTACTGGGCTAAACCCCACCCCTTCATTGAAGGTTTTTGTTTTATTTTAAGTATTTCATTGTATGTTGCTGCCAGTGTATTTAAAATAAATACCCTTGTGAAGTAGAAATTCATGAAAATTCAGAGAGGTAGATGTTAAGGACTGACAAAAGTAGAAGATTATATCATGGCACATGTGTTATAGGGAAGCTTTTTGTATAGGCTTCAAATTTAGCTCTCTTGAATATTGACTGGTTCTTCAGCAGTGGTTTGGGAAATCTCAGTAAGATTCATTTGACTACCAAAAGGAACAGACTTTCTGGGGTCTGAAAGGATTTGTCGCATGCACAAGGCCCTGGGTTCAATCCCCAGCACCACAAAAAAAAAAAAAAAAAAAAAAGGATTTGTACCTGAAGATAGTCCAGTCAACAGGGGATCATGTTGAGCATTCTGCAGACAGAATTGTTTCCAGTCTGAAGCTGCCTGGGAAACCTTCACACAGTTGAGCCAGGCCTCCAGCCAGAGCTGCTGAACCACCTTCTTCACAGCTGGGACGCTGGAGGAGCCAGACATGACGAATTGGAGGGTCGGGCGACTCATCAGTCAGAGGGTCAGCAGTTTGTGGGTAGGCTGGGCCAGGGTAGGCTGGGCCAGGGAACTCCTCATTGAAGTTTTGATTCACGTTTCTTTAATGGTTAATAATGTTGAACATCTTTTTATATTTGCGTTGGATATTTTTATGTCACTGTCCTCGGCAACAATTGCGCAGGTATTTATCGGAGGGGCCTGGAAATAAACTATTTTTCCTATATTCACTAATTTATAGAGGAAGAGAGACTCTGAGAGAAAGATAGGCTTTGTTTAGAGGAAGAATAACTTTGCTTAAAGGAAGAGAATTGCTTAGAGGAAGAGAAACTTTGCTTAAAGGGAAAGTTTTAGAGAAAGAGAGGCTTCTATGCTTATCAGAGATCTATTTCTTCTTAGTTCTGCTGCTGCTTCTTAAAGGTGCGTCCTGCATCCAGTGAACTAAGGGTGTGTCTATCTGAGGTGCTTTCTATCTACTTGCTGCCTCTTCTTCCTTTCTGCTAGTGGCTTCTACTCCGCTTCTTTCTGCTAGCTGCTGCTCTAACTGTTGCGCCTTACTTCTTGCCACTTTTCTCTGCCTGCTGCTGCTCCTTACTTCTACCTACTGTCTGCTTATATTCCCTCCAAGAGGCGGAGGGCGGAGCCACGCCAGTTGAGATCAGGTGAGGAGCCAGCTGCCTAATCACGAGCAGGCGCAAGCAGGAGCACTGGAGAACACCTGTGCTCCTGTACCTCCAATGTGATCAAAACAGCTTCTGGCTGGCTGCCAGGCACCATCTGTGGTGAGTTGGCATGGCATAGCCCCCAACATTTTTATACCTTTCTTGGGAAGTGTCTATTCGAATCCTTGGCCCATTTTCAGTTGGGTCATATTTTTATTGAGTTGTAAGGGTTGTTTATATAGTTTAGATGGAGGTCCTTTATTGAATATGTGATTTGCAAACATTTCCCCCCTTTTTTTAAATTCATTTTTATTGTAAACAAATGGGATACATCTTGTTTCTCTGTACATGAAGTAGAGGCATACCATTTGTGTAATCATAGATTTACCTAGGGTAATAGTTTTTGATTCATTTTGTTTTTTTTTTTTCTCCCCCCACCCCTCCCACCCCTCTTATCCTTTTATATGCCCCTTGTATTTAATTATCTTGAGAATTTCCTTTTAATCACAAAAGTTCTTAATTTTGATGAGCTTCAGTTTTTTTCTTCTGTTGCTCATGCTTTTGGTGTTATATCTAAGAATCTATTGCTAAATCTCAGATTATGAAGATCTACTCCTTTTTCCTCTCAGTTTTGTAGTTTTCATTTAGGTTTTTGATCCATTTTGAATTAGCGATGTTGTGTAGTGTGAAATGAGCATCCAATTTGTGTGTATGTGTTTGTGGCTCTCCAATTAGTCCAGCACCATTTGTTGAAAAGACTTACTTTCTTGAATGATGGTGACACCCTGTTGAAAATTAGTTGATGATAGATGCATTAGTTTATTTCTGGTTTATATTTGGACTCTTGTTGTAGTCCAGTGAAAAATTGATTACTTTTGTTTTGAAGTAAGTTTTAAAAGTATAAAGTATTAGTCCTATTTTATTCTTTTGTTTTGTTTTGTTTTATCTTTGTTTTTATTCTCTACCAGGGACTGAACACAGAGGCACTTAACCCACTGAGCCACATCCCTGGCCCAGTTTTGTATTTTATTTAGAGACAGGGTCTCACAGAGTTGCTTAGCTCCTTGCTAAGTTGCTAAGGCTGGCTTTGACTCCTGATTCTCCTACCTCAGCGTTCTGAGCCATTGGGATTACAAGCATGCACCACCATATCTGGCTGTATTTTATTCTTTTTCAAAAGTATTTTTATTTATTCTAGGTCCTTTGAATTCCATATGAATTTTAGAATTAACTTTTTGATTTCTACAAAGAAACCAGCTGGAATTGTGTTAGGTATTGTTTTAAGTATGTAGATCAATTTGGGGAGTAAGGTCACCTTAGCAGTTTTTAAATTTTTACATTCCAAGTGATTGAACCTAGGGTCTTTTGCATGTTAGGCAAGTGTCCTACCACTAAGCTGTAATCTCAGCTCCACCTTAACAATATTAACATTTCTTGCAGGGAAGGTCTGGTCTGGTAGCACTGAATTCCCTCAGTTTTGTTCGTCCAACTCATTCGAATGCATAATTTTTGTAAATATAAAATTCTAGTTGGTGATTTTTTTCTTTCAACACACCTTTTCTATTTTCCTCCTTTCTCTTTGCTTGGTTTCTGATGAGAAGGTTGTTTAAATTCTCATCCTCATTCCTCTGTAAAGATGGCCCACCCTTCCTACTTCTTCAGAATCTTGTTTCATCTTTGGTTTTCTGCAGTTCAAGTGTTTTTTGTGCTGATGGTGATGTATAGTTTGGGGTGGGGTGTTTATCCTGCTTTCAGTTTGGAAAGTTTGAACTGGCATATCATCAGGCTCACTGATTCTCCACCATGTCCAGTCTATTGCTCATAGCATCAAAGAAATTTTCTGTTTCCGTTACAGTGTTTTCATTTCTGGCATGTAGTTTGATTCTTGGAATTAAAAAAAAATTCTCTGCTTAAATTCTTCATTTGTTTTTGTATATTGTATCCTTTTTCCTTTATAACTTGACTTTTTTTTTTTTTTTTTTTTTTGCAGTGATGGGGGTTGAACCCAGGGCCTTGTGCTTAGGAGGCAGGCAATCGACCAACTGAGCCACATCCCCAGCCCTAAACTTAACTTATTAATAAGTTATTTAAAATTCCCTATCTGATAATTCCAGTATCTATTCTGTATCCAGTTTGAATCTGATACTTGCTTTGTTCCTTCAATTATTTTCCTACCTTTTGACATGCCTCGTATTTGTGGTTGAAAGCCAGATGTGTTTTATCAGGTAATACGAATTGAATTAAATAGACCTTTCATGTGAGATGTCAGGTTAATCTGGCTAAAGATTGGATTGTGTTTAACGTTTGCCGTAGTTGCAGATACCAGAGACTTTAAATATTCCTTAAGTAACTGTGTTTTTGTCTCTATTTTGGGGCTTCTCAAAGAGCTCTTTCTTCTTACGTGTTTCTTGGAGATCTTTCCCCTGTAATTGACTGTTGTTACCCGAAAGCCCTGTTGGTGTGATGGTAAAGAAGTGTGGGGGAGGGATAGTGTTCTGTCTGTGATTAAATTTCAAGTCTTTTAGTGTGTCCTTAGACTGTGAACTTCACAATGCTTCTTTCCTCCCCTTTCCATTCTGGAGAGAGGAAGGCTAGAGAGGACTACAGTCTGGGAAATACCCTTTCTCTAGGTGGGTAAGGCTTTGGTAAGGTCTTACAGTGTGGAAAGCAGGTCTTTGTTGTGAGAACTCTGAGCTTTTTTTCACTTGATTACTTTTCCTTCTGTCTGTTAGAGCTGTAGGAGTAGCTTTCTTGGCTCTTTATGGAAAGAATCAGGGGTGTTTTGGAAACAAAGTCCAGAAAATGTAGGGTCCCTCTTCAGATGGTTCTCAGAAGTTAGTTAGTTAGTCTTACCCTAGTCTCTATTCAGTCTCCAGAGTTAATCAAAATTACTATTTAAATGTTCTTACTAGTTTGTTAGCTCTAGTCGTTTCTGCTTCAGATGGGTGAATCTCTGTGACAGAATTTGCCCCACTTTTAAAATTTTGGGATAATGTTTTGCCATGAGACCTTGGTTCTCTGATGGATCCATAAATCATTGATTTTTAGTTTGTTCAGCTTTTGTCTTCATATTAGAATGTTGATGATTTCCAAGCTTTCTGCATGTCAGAGCTCAAATTGGAAGTTCTGCAGTTGGTTTTTATTTTGTATCCTATTACCTGACCAAACTCAATTTATTGATTTCAGGGGAGTTTTGCTTTGTTTTCATTTTAATTCTTGGTGATTTTCCTTGTAGACAGTGATGTCGCCTACAAATAGGGATAGCATTGTTTGTTTCTTTTTGTTCTGTATGCTGTGTATTTCCTTTTTCTTTTTTCTTTATTGCACTTGCTGGAGCATTCAGCACCAGGTAATAGGAAAGTGTGAACACACATCCTTGTTTAGTTCCTGGTTTAATGGGAAAACATTGTCTTTCACCATTAAATATCCTTTTATGTATATTTTTTGTAGATCCCCTTCCTGAAGTTGAGGAAGTATTCCTCTATTCCTGTGTTTTTAAAATATATAATATGTATTTTTTTTCTAGTTATAGATGGACACAATACCTTTATTTTATTTATTTATTTTTATGTGGTGCTGAGGATCGAACCAAGCACCTCACAGATGCAAGAGGAGCACTTTATCATGAAGTCACAATCCCAGCCCTTTTCCTGTTTTTTGAGAGTTTTTTTCCTTAAATCATGAATGAATGTTGATTTTGTCAAATGGTATTTCTGCACCCGTTGATATGATCATGTATTTTTTTTTTTTTTTTTTAGCCTAAATGGGGTTAAATTGATTTTGAACATTGAGCTTTCCTGGAATATACTTCATTTGGTCATGGTCACATTAACGACCTAATTTGGTCATTCTTTTATGTTTTACTGAATTCCATTTTCTTTCTTTTTTCTTTTCCTTTTCTTTTGTATTTGGGGGTTGGGGATACTTGGAAATGAACCCAGAGGCGCTTACTACTGAGCTACATCCCCAGCCCCCTCTCCCCTTTTTTAAAACAAGGGTCTCACTAAGTTGTTTAGGACCTCCCAAGTTGCTGAAGGTGGCCTCAAACTTGCAATCCTCCTGCTTCAGCTGTGGAGCTGATGGAATTACAGGCATGTGTCATTGTGCCCAGGCCCACTTATTGAGTGTTTGTGTGTGAAATTTTTTTGGTGGTGCTGGGGGTGGAACCCAGGGCCTTGCACATGCTAGGTAAGTACTCTACAACTGAGTCACATCCCAGTCCCTTTGAATTTTTAAATATACCTTTTTTCAGTCTTAAAATTTTCATTTGTTTCTTCTTTATTATATCCTTTTTTTTTTTTTTTTTGCTGTGACTTCTTATTTTTTAAGGAGATTTTCTATTTGTTCCTTTCAAATAAATTTATGTATTGATTTTAGTATATCTGTCATCTTGAAATTGGCATGTATTGTTTTTTCATTCATTTTGAGATTTTTTGTTCATGATATAATTTAGTTTAAATAGAAATAGGCATTTTTACCATGTTATGAAACTAAACCTTATAGTGTAGCAGCTGTTCCATGAGGAACCTGGAGGGGGGCAGGGAGTGGCAACTTTGTTACTATTAGGTTGTTTGACAGCAGAGAGGGAAGTTTCCTCTTTACTGTTGGATGAGTGAGTTGGTCCTAACTTAGTTCCTGGATGGTAGGAGCTGAAGTGCCTCATTAAATGGTGACATGACTTTCACTGATATATGGATGGGGTGGTGACAATAGTTCTGACTTCTCATTAGTACTTCTTTGACACTACCCCAGTGAGAAGAGGGACTGTGCTTCCCTGCCCAATTGGGGAAGTCTAAGCTTCTACCATGGTCACCACCTGCTGTGTGGGTTAGGGTTAGGGTTGGGGTTAGGATTGGGGGAGATGTTGTGTCACTCACTGGCAATGACTCTCCTGGTTCCTTCTGACACTATCCTGGTAGGGGTGTGGTGGGCGGTATCTTGTCATAGGATAATGAGTGTAGTAATCTAGGTTCCCACTCAGCCTTTGTTGGTGGGGTGTGACTCAGGCCTTTGTTGTATTCCGTCGCATTGGCCTGGAGTAGAGTGGTTCTAGGTAAAAGCTTTCATTCATTAGGCTGCCCCTTCTCATTCTTTGGCTAAGTAGAACAGTGACTTTAGGGGGCTTTTTGGGTCTATTCCTATTGGTGTTTTTGTGTTGCTGACGTCGTCTTCTCCAAATCTGAGATATATGAAGTCAAAAAGTAAATTCACAGAACTCATATTCATGTTATCCATTGAGTCCTAAGATCACTAGTCAGTCTGCCTTCCCTCTGCCTTTCAGAGAATTCTCGTGTTTATTTCATATGTTAAGTCCAGCGTTTTTTACTTGAACTTGGTGAGAACAATAGACGAAAGTATACCTACTCCTCCTTTCTGGAGTTGGATGTGTATAGTAAGTATTTAATAACAGTTTTTTAGTATTATTATATTTTTGATCTCTTAACAGCTTATTTGTTTTTGGCTTCTGTGAGGTGTCTTCCCATAATAAGCTTCAATTGCACTCTGTTGTTTTCCTTTATTATCCCAGCAGCTCTGGAGGCTGAGGCAGGAGGATTGCAAGCCTCAGCAAGTTAGCGAAGCCCTGTCTCTAAATAAAATGTAAAAAGGGCTGGGGATGTGGCTCAGTGGTTAAGCCACACTCTGGTTTCAATCCCTGGTGTACACACACAGACACAGACACACACACACACCCACGTACAAAGAAGGCCAAACACTAAAGCTTAAATCATATTATTTTTTAAGTGTAATGAGTGCTTATGATGATAAACATAAATCAAGAAATGTTTAGTCAAAGTATTTGGGGGATATTGATACTTGAATCCAGGGTCCTTAAACATTGAGCCACAGCCCCAGCATTTGTATTTTTTATTTTGAGATAGAGTTTCACTAAGTTGCTGAGGCTGGCCCTGGGCTTGCAGTCTTGCCTCAGCCTCCCAAGTTACTGACATTATAGGTGAGCATCACTATACCCGACTGGAAAATTTTATTTATGGACATCTCACCAAGTGACATTTTAAAGTATTGTTATAGTATAATGGGTTCACAAAACCAGGTCTCTGATTTGTTACAGATTTAAGCTTTGATTCTAATTGAAGTCATTTAAATATGTCCTTTTAGTCTTTCAAATTGTATGTATTGTTAATATAGATGTTTGTTGTATTTAAAAATAAAAATTTTAAGTGCTCATATAAACATTCATATATTTAAAATATGATCATTCTGTGTATGTAGTTTCATTTCAAGGACTACTGAAAAAATACCTATTATACAAATCAAATTTCAGCCAAAAGAATGCTTGAGGGATATGAGTTTTTCAGATTAGCTGGATTTTCTGGTTAATTCAGGATAAAGTATAAAGTCCGCTTTTGTTTTAGAATTTGTTAGAGCTTTTCCCACATCTGTTTCCTCCTAGATTGTGCTGAATCTAGAACCAAGTATAAATGGATTTTCTCTGATAAGCGGATGCTGATCCATAGTTGGGGGTGGATAGAGAAGAATGAAGGAACTTTGAATTGTACAGAGGGGACAGGAGGGGCTGGTGGGGATGGGAAGGATGGTAGATTGAGACAGATATTATTACCCTGTATACGTGTATGAAAAGAATTTAAAAAAAATCACTGTGAAAAAAAGTTAACGAAAATAAATAAATAAATGAAAGTTAAAAAAAAAGTATAAATGGGCTTCGTGTATTTATAGCTTAGCGATGTCCTCTCTATCCAAACTGTCACTCAGTGCTGATAGATCTTTTTGTGAGCTCCTATCCTCTCATGGTCTTGGAAACAGTGGAGTGATTACTTAGCTTTTGTAAAACTTTGTGTAGTGTATGTATTATTTGCACAGAGCTGGTAAAATCACTCAGGAAGGTGATCTTGTGACTGGCAGAGTATTAGTTAAAGCAATGATAGAGGTACTATTCACTGGCTTTGCTTTAGAAAGCTGTCTAGCTAAATTACTGCCAGATGCTGAGTTTTTAAATCCCCGTGCCCAGAATGCATTAGCTAGTATTATCAGTACTTGGTTCTTTAAAACAAAAGTATTTGCTGGACATGGCTCAAGCCTGTAATCTAAGCCATTCAGGAGGTTGAGGCAGAGATCAGCCTCAGCAACTCAGCAACACCCTGTCTCAAAATAAAATTAAAAAGGGGGAAATGTATCTCAGTGGTAAAGCGCCCTGGATTCAATTCCCAGTAAGTAACAAACAAAAACCAATCGACTATTTTGCAACAATCACTGTGTGTGTACCTGGGGACTTAATCTTTAGAAAATAAGCGAAAAGCTCGTAATCATAACTGGCATTTACTTTAACTAAAGAGGGAAAAAAAGGAGTATAAGAGTAGATGTGTATGAAATTGAATGAATTTGTAGTGAATACTTAATATATGCCTGCCTGTGTATAATGTTTTAATGTGAAATCTGCAGATAGAATAATGAAGTAGCTGTTAGTTCTTGACCCTTGACCCTTTAGTTCTTTATATTGTTCTTTAGTGTTACCTTAGTATTAATGTGGATAGATTGGCATTTTATTTCCATTCCATTCTTTTGATTATCCTTTGATTTGCACTTAGAAAATACTAAAGAAGGAAAGAAAAAGACTTGTACTAATCTGCAAAATTGATCATAGTGAAGAATTGGTTATATTAAAATTTAATGCTATTTCAATAATATTTTAATGAGTAAAATCCCTGGGAGTAAAAAAAAAAAACTTTTTTTTTTTTGTTATTTTCAATTTGGTTTTGGGTTTTAAGTTAATGTAAATATACATAGGCATAATCTAAGCATGTACTCAAAGTAACTAGCAAGCCACATTTAGGCAAAATTGTGAAGTTTTTAAATTTAGCTTGTTATTGCTTTTCCTTCCCTGAATAATATAGGAGATTTTGTTTTCTGTTGGTGCGTCCTAGGGTAATCTTCTTGTCAAATTTTTCTACTTAACTAAAACGGGAAAGAAAAATAATTGTTGGATTTGTTTGATTGTGTATTCAGAATGTCACAGGACTCTTGGAATTTGATGAATATGGTGAAGCCTTTTCTCAAAATGCACATTCGTATCATTTTAATAAAATTGCAAGGCATTGAGATACCCAGATTGTCATAAAGAGAGTAGTCTAGGTAAAGTAATTTTGGAATAAAAAATGATAAAACTTCAGAAAATTTAGGCATAAAGGATCAAGTAGAAGAAAATTTAGAAGAGAAGCTGGATCAGTTAGAAATTATGTTTGCGTCATTCTTAAAGGCGAAGTTGTGTGAGACCTTTTGGGTTGAGTGGTCTTAACTACCTTTAGTATACTTCTTTTTCTCCGAGGGTTTAACCCTGTAACACAGGGTTAAAATGACTGGGGGTCTTTTCGCAGACTGCTGATATTAGAAAGTAAGTACTTTATTTTAATTAGCTTCTTTCTGGAACAAGGAAGCTCCTTTATTTTAGCATAGATTGAACCATCAGTTCCCACCTTACCTTATTGGGTTGTGACTTTTATAAGCATTTTGTGGAAGCTATGGACTATTGTTCTAAGAGAATGCCTCTGTGAATATTCAAGCATAAAATTTCACTGGGTTACAGTCTACATAAAAGTTCTTTTATTTACCTATTCTTCAAGGTTCAGAATTCCTGCTTTGACTCTCACTTCCTTTTCTGAGACAAGCTGGTCTCTTTTTTACCTTTCTTTTAAACTCTGCCCTTTTACCTCCTGTTTCCTAAATGCATTGACTTTATTTTATTTTACATTTTTTACTTTTCTCCTGTTCTAATCCCTGTTTGTTAGTTAGAAATCTTAGGCATAAGTCCCAGAAACACAATTGTGATTGGCTTAGACAATAGGAAATTTATTGGCCTCTGAAACCAAACTACAGGATGATGGGTTTATTCATCTGGGCATTAGAAGTAATTAGAAGTAGGTCCTATTCACTCTCAGGATTCATTTTCAGTCTCTTTAGTCTCTCATCTCTGATTCTCTCTCCATGATTTTGTCATTCTTCCAAATATGTCTTCTACATGTCTGTAGACAAGATGCTGGCAACTGCCAGGATCACACTCAGCTTGTCTGTTAGAGAATCTTTTTCTTCCCTTGGTTGTGACTGAGAAAATCTTGAAGGAGTCTGGCTTGGGTTTTGTTGAGATCTGCCTACATTGATGGCTAGGGGCATGATTGGATCTCATCCAAACTTCATTGTTGAAATTTGAGGAGAAATAGTTCCTTTAAAAAGTGGTAGATACTCTGAAGTGCTAGGGAGACACAGTAGCAGTTTGCCAAATACTCTGACTTTTCAAGTCTGCATCTTCTTACATGATTCCTTTTCTGTAGGAGTCCAGTCATTGACACCAGTTACTATGAAGGCCAGTGAGTGAGCTGGCAAAGAAGAGATTTCCCAAGCTTATTCTGGTTCACCGTAGGACGTTTGAAGATCCAGGAGGCCTGTGTGCTCTAAAATAAGATCAACAAAATAATATTCTCTTTGAATGAATGTGTGTATGTCTTTCTTCAGATTATAAAGTCCTTAATGCCAAAGATTCTGTCTACCTGGGCCATTAACCTTTTGACAGCAAATAACGTAGCAGATCATCTTTTCTATAGTGAAAGCAACACCCATTTTAAAAAAAACAGCCTTAATATGATATCTACAGTTGACAAGAGATAAACTTGGTAATGGTTAATTTTCAGGTCACCTTGGCTAAGAATGTTTGGTACATTATTTTGGATGTTTCTGGGATGCAATTAACATGTAAATCAATGGGTTTCGAGTAAATCACATTAATCTACCTAATGTGGGTGGATCTCATCCAGTTAGTTGAAAGCACTGATGAACAAAACTTGACCTCCTCTGGGTAAGGAGGAATTCTGCTGGCTGACAACCTTTAGACTCAAATTGCATATCTTCCCTGAATCTCATCCTGCTGACTGCCCTGCAAATTTTGGATTTGTCAAGCTTTTACCATCATGTGAGCCAGTTCCTTAAAATAAATGTAAATCAATCAGTATACATTACTTTCTCTGTCCTTCTGTCCTCCCATCCTTTCCTTCCTCCCTCCCTTTGTCCTTTTGTTGGATCTGTTTGTCTTGAGAACTCTAACACACAGGGTATAGCACTGAAGTGTCTAGGTTTGTGTAATCACAGTAAAATACTCCAAGAAAGCCTGAAATTTCTATGTGAAATCCTTTGCAGGGACTTCTCATCTTGGCTTAGATGTTGGTCATCATCTTTGGTTCATTTACTCTGGTAGATAGGTCTAGTGATTAGATTTGTCAAAATGGTATTTTGTGACAGTCTTCTTAACAAAGAGGTTGTGAGGTGTGCAAAGTAATGTGACTGGCCGTCATATCAGTTTGGGGGGCATAGCAGGAAGAAGTGGTGATGCTAGTACATGAAAAAGGGGAATACTAGGCAGGCAAAAACAGTCCATGTTTGCTTGGCGTTGCGGTTCATGCCTGTAAACCCAACAACTTGGGAGCTTGAGGCAGGAGGGGATTGCAAAGTTCAAGGCCAGCCTCAGCGAATTTAGTGAGACCCTAAGCAACTTATTGAGACCTTGTCTCAAAATAAAAAAGTGAAAAGGGCTGGGAATGTGACTCAGTGGTTGAACAAACTTGGGTTCAATCCCTGGTACCCACCACCCCACCAGAAAAAGAAAAAAGAAAAGAAAAAACAGTATGTGTTCATATAGTGCAATTGTATATTGGGATATATTTATCTTGTAGAGTATGGAATGGCTATACTGTTTATATCTCAGGATTCTTTGTAGATGTAAAGCTAATTGCATATAAATTTCCTTCACATTCTGATAGACTGGAATACTCATGCACTAAAACCTATGATTTAAAAAAATACCTGAGATAGCATTTAAAGACTAAAGTCACAGTGTCAGTTGACTAGGAGTATCAGAAATTTCTCACTGTATCTATGTGTATACATGTATGTATACATTTGTGTACATATATGCATATATACAAACATGCATATATAAGTATAGAATAGCAATTGAAAAGATGGTGTAATCTTCAATAGAGTCATTAAAAAATGTGTACATCAAAAATGTTCTGTGTTTTCTTCATAGGGAAGAATTTGCTAATCTAGGTGTCGTATCAACAAAAACAACAGATGTGGAAACATTTTTGTTGAGAAAAATCTCATCTGTATGCATAGAATATCTTTAGCAATTGCTTCAGTAAATGTCATACAGATGGTTTAAACTCAGAACGACTACACAAATTATTTTATCACAATTATTTTGAAGCCTAGGGTATATGACACATAAGGTCTGATTTTTGGAAAATAATGTAACTTTATATACATTAAAGAAGTTACAAGAATAGGCTTCTAAATCAGAGAAATTGATGTCACAGACCTTTCTACAAAAGAGATGGGGATGTAGTACAGTGCTGAAGTGCCCCTGGGTTAAATCCCCAGTGACGATCCCCTACTCCCATGCACCCCCCCCCAAAAAAAAAAAAGAGCCGGAATGGGTGTTTACATGTGATTGCTTCATAACTGCTTTGTGAGTTAAGGAAGGATAATTTTTTTTTTTAATTGAAGAAAACTGTTTCACATTCCTAGTTTAAGAGGGCAAGTGCTTATACCTTTTTAATTGTACTTAAAAACAATTATAATTTGACATTCTTGTTTGATTCTTCAGTTGGACCAGTCACTTTTTACACAGAACACCAATTTTTCTTGAAAGTACAACAAACTGGTTATTCACATGAGAACATTTAACATTTTCTCAAAAAAGAACAAAATAAGCACATCACTTTAAAGAAAACAATCAACTTTTGTTACAAATAATAAAATTTGCTACCATGCGCTTGCAATGTTTCTGATGACAGTAGTGGTGATATTAAGGGTTGTTTTGTTTCAGTTTTGTTTTTGATAAGGTATATTGTGTAATAAAATGTCTCAGCATTTGGAAGATAAGCATAATTCAGTGAATGAATATTTATTAAATGACCAGTGCATGGATTTTAGTCTGTCCAAGTAAATACGATTTTAGATTCCACATTGCAACTAATCTTTAAGAAACTACCAATTTTGGTAGTTTCTGTCAAGTATGATGGCATTTCAGAGAAGACAAACATAATTATATGAAAAGGCAATTAGAATACCTTTATTTACCCTCTCTATGTACATATCATCATAAGGCTATGTTTCTATATGTACTTCAACTCAAACAATATATTGCAACAGACTGAATGTAGAAGCAGAGAATCCAGGCAATAAATAGATCTGTAAAAATACAAGTAATACCATGTATGTTAGTAATATTTGGGGGAAATTATCATTTTTCTAAATATGTGTTAATATGTAATGGGTTTGTAAATTAATAATTTTATGATTTCTTAATTTCTAATCTAAGGCACAGTAGATCTAACCTACATGGAAAAAGCTCATCAGGGTTTTAGGTAATTTTTAAGAGTCAAAGGTAGGGCTGGGGGTGTAACTCAGTGGTAAAATGAGTACCTGGCATGTGCAAGGTCCCCAGCACCTCTTCCCAAAAGGCAGGGATAAGGGAGCACCTCTGGGAGCAAGAAGAATTGCTATGCTGGTGAAAGGGTTATGCGTTTGATGAGGTAAAGTGGCATTTCATTGGGGCCTTGCAAAATGGTTCTCCTTAGAATCTAATCCCTTCATGTAGAATGTTTGGAGTAAAATATCAGTGACTTACTTGATGATAATAAAATTTTTGGTTGTGGTGGTTCTTGCCCGTATTCTCAGTGACTTGGGAGGCTGAGGCAGGAGGATCATAAGTTTGAGGCTAGCCTGAGCTACTTAGCAAGATCCTGTCTCAGAAAAAAAAAAAAAAGAAAAGAGGAGGAAGAGGACTGAGGATGTAGTTCATTGATATTGTACCCCTAGGTCAAATCCTCCCCAGTATATAAATATGTATATGTACATATGTTAATACATAAATTAATTTTTAAATTTAAATAGAATATTTTAAAGTCTGATGAAATACTTTGATATTTAACAGAATGACTCTTTACAGTTACAGAGGCAGGTGAATGTTTTTTAAAAAAGTCTATGTCAGTTAATATAGTAAGTGGTCTTTTAACCAGACAGAATCTATTTTTTTGGTTGTAAACTTACTAATATTATGAACTATGGTAATATCCAAGTATTATAGATTTTCTGACTTAGCAATAGGTTGTTATATCAAAAGTTATTATACATAAAGGCACATTCCCACAATCAAGATGTGAAAACCAGCTGGGAATGGGGGCACAGGCCTGTAATCCCAGAGACTTGGGAGGCTGAGGTAGGAGGATCTTGAGTTCAAAGCCAGCCTCAGCAACTCAGCAAGACCCTGTCTCTAATAAAATACAAATGGGGTTGGGGGCGTTTCTCAGGGGTTAGTGCCTTTGGGTCGGGTTCAATGCCTGGTACCAAAAAAAAAAAAAAAAAAAAAGTGAAAACCCTGAATGTGCAAAAATAGAATGACAAGAAGTGAAAGACCTTGTCTCCAGTAGGGATGGAAAGAGGAAGAAAAGATTTCCTGTAGTTTTGGATCAGACTGTTTTAAACGTTTGTGTGTGTGTGCTGAAGCTGGAAAATGAAAAGTTTGAAAATGGCCTACTGTGTTGATTTTCCTCCAGCATAATGTACACTGTGAGAGACCTTAATTAGTAATAGAACTGTTTTTTAGCGTTCTTGACATGAGATGAATTGACCCCATTTCGCCCCATTTGTGTAGCCTGTTGAACTAAAATGTGAAGCAAGTTTGGGCAAGGGTATAATTCATGTAAGTCTTAGGTGAATAAATGTTCTTTTATTTTTTTTTTATCTAATTGGCACATAAAATTGTACATATTTATGGATTACTGTGGTGTTTGTATATAGTATAATATTCACATCAGGTAAACATATCTACTTAAACATTCATCATTTCTTTGTGGTGAAAACATTCAAAAAATCCTTTTTTTTGCTTTTTTGAAATGTGCAGTACATTGTTATCTGTAGTCTCCATCCTGCTATTTAATAGAACACCAAAACTTATTTTCTCTTAACTATAGCTTAATGCCCATTGATTAACCTTCACTCATGCTTCTCAACCTGTACTCATCTCAGCCTCTGGTAACCACTGTTCTACTCTCCATTCCTTTTTTGTTGTTGTTCTTTCAATCTTCCTTCCTCCCTCTCATTGTCTTGCTTTGTTGCCCAGTCTGGTCTGGAACTCTGGGACTAGCAGGGTCCTCCCTCCTCAGATTCCCTAGTGTTGGGACTACAGATTTGCACTACTGCACCCAGATGTCTACTCTCAATTTATATGAGATCATTTCTTTTAAGATTGGACACACAAGTTAGTTCATGTGGTAATTTTCCTCCTGTGACTTATTTATTTCACTTAACATAATGTCATCTAGGTTCATCCATGTAGCTACAAATAGCAGGCTGTCCTTTTTGTGGTTGAAATAGTGTTCTGTTGTGTATGTATATCCCACATTTTCTTTAGCTATTTTATCTGTTGGTAGACATTTCAGTTCAGTATGTTGGACATTGTGACTAATATTAAGCATGGGTGTGGATATCTCTTAAATATACTGATTTCAGTATGTACTTTGGGTATGTACCAGGACCGCAATTGCCAGATCATATTGTAGTTTTATTTTTAATTTTTTGAGAAACCTCCATGTTGCTTTCAATATAGCTGTACTAATTTGCATTCCCAGCAACAGTGCATAAGGGTCCTCTCTACTCATCCTCAACAGCACTTGCTCTTTTCTTTCTATTTTTCTTTTTCTTTCCTTTATTTATTTATTTATTTTTTTTTGATTCTTGGGATTGAACCCAGGGATGCTTAAGTAGTGACCCATATCCCCTGCCCTTTTTTTTTTCTTTTTTCTTTTTTGGAAACAGAATCTCACTGAATTTTTGAGGCTGGCCTCAAACTTGAGATGCTCCTGCCTCAGTCTCCTGAGTTGCTGGGATTATAGGCATATGCCAGAAGGCTGGCTATTATTTCTCTCTCTCTCTCTCTCCTTTTTCTCTTCTCTTTTTGACAAGAGTTACTCTAATGGAAGTGAGGTTATATCTTATTGTGTTTTTATTTTGCATTTTCCTGGCCGTTAGTGATGTTGACTTATTTTTGTATGCCTGTTTGCCATTTGTACATCTTACATCGGGAAATATTTATGTCTATTGCCTATTTTAAATTGTGTTATTTGGGATTTTTTTCCCCTTGTATCTTTCTGGATATTGACCTCTTATCAGGTGTATAGTTTGCAAATATTTTCTCCCATTCTGTAGGTTATCTCTTCTCACTTGTTTGATTGTTTTCCTTGCTGTGCAGAGACTTTTTAATATGATGTAATTCCAGTTGCCATTTTTGCTTTTGGGGGTCTTATCTTGAAAATTCTTGTGCATTCCAATATCCTGAAGCATTTTTCCTGTGCTTTCTTTTTCTAGTTTTGTAGTTTTCCTTTTTTTTTTTTTTTTTTTTTTTTTTTAAGGTACTACGGATCAAACCAGAGCCTCACACATGCTAGGCAAGCATTTGAGCACTGAACTACTCCCCAGTCCTAGTTTCAATTCTGATATTTAAGTCTTTAGTCCATTTTGAGTTTTGAACCCAGGGGGCACTGAGCCACATCTTGAGCCCATTTTTTTTGTGTGTGTTTTATGTTTCAGACAGGTTCTAAGTTGCCTTGAACTTGGAATCGTAGTTGCTGGGATTATAGGCATGCACCAGTGTGACTAGCTGAATTGCTTTCTTTGAAACTGGGAGATAGAGGTCTAGTTTCATTTTTCTGCATGTGAATATCCAGTTTTCCAGCACCATGTATTGAAGTGTGTATTCTTAGCACCTTTGTCAAAGATTAGTCAGCTGTGGATGTGTGGGTTTATTTCTGGGCTCTGTTTTGTTCCATTGGACTTTGTGTCTGTTTTAATAGCAATGCCATGCTGTTTTGATTACTGCAACTTTATTTTGTCTTTTGAAATCAGTGTAAAACTCCTGCTTTATTCTTATGTTTTGTGGTCCCTTATGAATTTTAGGATCCGCCCCCCCCCCCCCCCCCCCCAGTTCTATGTAGAATGTCTGGTATTTTTATAGGTATTACATCAGGTCTGTGGATCACTTTGGGTAGTACAGATTTTAACAATATTGATTTTTTTTCAATTCATTAACATGGGAGGTCTCTCCATTTTGTGTGTGTGAGTGTCCTATGAAATTTGTTTCATCAGTATTATATAGTTTTCATTGTAGAAGGGAGTAAATATTTCTTAGTGCAGTGAAACTTCCTCAAGCAGTCTTCCTAAGGGACAGAATTTTTTGCCTATTTGAATTTCTCTTAATAAGACGTATCCAAGATCTATTTTTTTTTCACTATTTCTTAAGGGTTTATTAGTTTATTCCTAGTAGAGCACACCTTTGCTGTGTTAGTCATCCTGCATTTATTTTGTACAGCAAACTTAGTTGGAGAGTTAGAAATATTTTGAGCTGGTATTTTTGTTACTATGCCAGATAAGTTCCAAAGCCTTGCCTAGTTTCTGCCCCCAAAGAGCTCATAGTTTCATGTATTTTAGTCTGCTCTCTGCTCTTAGCAAAAGTAAGATGGTTGAGTCATTTTGAGAAATCAGGGTTTTGTAGTCTTCATTATTTTTACCATTAGTTCTCTTTGTATAAAAGTGTTGTTATTTGTAGTGTCTTCCAAGAAATATTAATGTTACTTTTGGAGGAAAAAAAATTATACTAAGAGGTATCATTTTCCCCAGTTCCCCTAAAATGAAAACAAATGTTGAGAAAGTCTAAGTAGCAGTTTTGGTTACATAGACTCTACTAAATATTTTGAATATAGATGTTTACCTTTCTTTTCATCTGATTAAAAAAATACATCTGAACAAAAATCTTGTTTTCCTTACACTTGTTTCTCTGATTCTGTGAACTCTTAATTAAGACTGTTTCTTGTTACTGATGTTTATTTAAAATCCCATAATTGCAAACTCAATCATATTTTTTGGTACTCTACCTTCTGAATTTTACCTCTTTTTTTTTGCCTCCTCGCTAGAACTGAGAACTTCCATCTGGCCTTTATCTTTCTATGTAGTAGCCTTTTCTTATGTAAGTAGTAACTATTTAAAATCTCATAAACAACTAAGCATGAAGTCTAGCTGAAGGGTGCTTAGTGGACAATTCATTCTGCTTCCCCCTTGTTTTGAGGAATTGTAATTGAACCACTGTTGATGGGAAGGGATCCTGCCTCTCACCTTGGGAGCAGAGAGAAGTGAGAAATGTGTTTGCAATTCAGTTTTAAGAAGAAATTGGTGGTGGGGGTGTGTGTCTTGGTAGCTAATTTTATAATTTCCCAGTGATGCTTTTTATGCTTTGAAATACTGAACAACCATGAAAATTAATGTGCAGAATTATTGCTGCATTTTACTGAGAACTACCTATTGCCTCATACTGGTAATAAGTTGGATGACTCCATGTATAGAGTCATCTTTTTACTGGTAGTTCTCAATTTTGCAAGCTAACCATTTTGCTTTTAATTTGCATAGTACTATTGGTTGGAAAGGTAGAAACATTTTGAACTTGGATTTTTGGTAGTGCCGTGGATGTGGCAACCATGTTTTCCAAAATCAAAAATAAGAATATTAATTCTGCTGGGTAGGAGATGTGAGAATGTATTTCTGGGGGCAGGAGGAGAGAATATTTGAAATTTGAACTGGCCGTATGATTGCCATGCCAGGGAGGAGAGCATTATTTATTTGAAATACTTATTGACTACTTACGCCTTGCCACACATGTTTTATAAAGAAAAATTAAAAGTCTTCTCAGGTCTTTTACTAAAAGGTAAGCAAATTAAAAGTTAAGTGAAACGATGTAGCACTTAGTGGGTTTTTGAAAAATTTTTTTAGTTGTAAATGGACAAAATAACTTGATTTTATTTATTTTTTAATGTGGTGCTGAGGATTGAACTCAGTGCCTCATACGTGCTAGGCAAGTGTTTCATTTTAATTAATTAAATTTTGTGGTACTGGGGATCGAACCAGAGCCCTCCAGATCTGTTAGGCAAGCACTTCACCATTGAATGACATCCCTAACCCAGTAATCAGTGTTTTTTTTTTTTTTGTGTGTGTGTGTGTGTGTGTGTGGTGCAGGGGATTGAACCCAGGGCCTTGTACTTGCAAGGCAAGCTCTCTACCAACTGAGCTATCTCCCCAGCCCAATCAATGTTTCTTGATAGCATTTTTCTGTTTTGCAGCTATAGGGAGAGAGCATGTGCCAGTTCTTAGTTATGAAAATATTTTACCCTATGGTAACAAGAGCTGTTGTTGTTCTTGTTATTACAATGCTGGGGATCAACCCCAGGCACACTTCTGATCTTGATGGAACAATACAGGTAGTGAGTAATAGACTGGACTTTGGAATCAAATAGACCTGGCTTCAGTCTTGGTTTAGCAACTTCCTCATGAAAAGGCATTATTAAATTCTAGAGCTTTGAGAGAGTTAACAAGATTAATAAGTGCTTTGACAAATGTTTAATAAATATTGTTTTTGTTATTGCTAAAGGAAATCTCATTGCAAGAAAAATTTGGTGGATTTCTGTTTGAGATCTGTCTTTCAGAACCTATAAAAATTCTTAGGAAGTAAGGAAAAAGTCTTAAAATCAGGCTGGTGTGGAGGCACACACCTGTAATTCCAGCTGCTTGGGACGCTGAGGCAGGAGGATCACAAGTTTGAGGTCAGCCTTGGCACTTTGGTGAGACACTGTCTCAAAACAGAAGGTCTGGAATTGTGCCTCAGTGGTAGGAAACCCTCAGGTTCAATCCCCAGTATAGGGTCTAATAGACCCATGGGCCCAGCACAATTATTTCTGTTTTTCAGTCAAAAGATAGAATATTACTGGTTATTACAATTTTACACAAGTTTTTATTTAAAAAAATTTTTTTTTTTTTTTTTTAGTTGTAGGTGGACACAGTACTTTTATTTTATTTATTTTTACGTGGTGCTGAGGTTCAAACCCAGTGCCTCACGTATGCCAGACGAGCGAGCGCTCTATCACTGAGCCACAACTCCAGCCCAAGTTTTTGTTTTTTAAATATGATATAGCATGTTATATTTAGATTATATTTGATGATTATTCCTTTGTCAATTTTAATATTCTTATGGAAATTGACATGATATACATTTTTGAGTCTTGCTTCCATACCCAAGTTGTAAAGCTTCCAAGGAAAGGGATTTCATCTTTTACTTTTTTTTTTTTCCCCCAGTACTAATACTTGAACCCATTGGTGCTTTATGCCCTCACCCCTTTTTTTTTGAGACAGGTTGTTGTAGTCATCTTCTTCCCTTTTGTGACTATAGGCCTATTTTAGAGGAAGAAAAGTTTATTTGGGGGCTCACGGTTTTATAGGTCTCAGTCCTTAGACAGCCAGCTCCATTCCTTGCGCCTGGAGGTGAGGCAGAACGTCATGGCAGAATATCATGCTCACATGATGATCAGTAATCAGAGAGACAGACAGACAGACACTGGTTTACTTGCCAGATACAAAATATATACCCCAATGTTATGTCCCCCAACTCCCAGCCATCTCCTCCAGCCTCACCCTACCTACCTTCAGTTACCACTCAGTTAATCCCATGGGGGATTAATTCACCAATTGGGTTAAGGCTCTCACAACCCCATCTTTCACCTCCAAATGTCTTTTGTTGTCTCATACATGAGCTATTAAGGAATACCTCACATCCAAACCATAGGACAGGTTCCCACAAAGTTGCTAAGTCTGGTCTTAAACTTGTGATCCTCTGGTTTCAGTCTCCCAAGTAGCTGGGACTATGAGCATGTGCCATCACACCTCTGTTACTTTATTCTATCTGGGTATTAGAGAGTATGACTTCTTAGTACTCCTTCCTGATTGTTATATATGTGCTCAAATGGTAATAATTTATGCACTAACTCAAAGTTCTTTTCTTGTTTTTCTAATTCAGTCTGCAAAGGTTTGAATTTTGGTATGGTTTACTTTTTATAGCATACAACTGCTAATCGTTTGTAAGCATTAAATATTAAACTTTATGGTATATTTAGAGTTTTGTAAAAAATTTTTAACATCCTAGTAGAGCATAGAGGTGAAATAGTACAAGAGAGACCGAAAGCAGAGATTCTGGAACCAGGTAGCCTGGGTTCAAAGTCCAGATTGATAACTTCCTATTGTCTGATCTTGGTCAAATAATTGAACTTTTCTGAAACTATTTTCCCATCTGTGAAATGGGGAAAATAGTAGTACCTATTTCATACAGTTTTAATGACGATTAAATTAATTAACATAATTCCTTAAAACTGTGCCCAGTTAATAAAATGTACTATATAAATGCTTTCTATTGCTCCATATACATGTTCCCTTGTTACTTTGTTCTCAATCATATAGATAGAGCTGTTTTTGACATTTTCATTAAAAAATAGAAGAAAATTGGTTAAAACCTGTTTTAGTATTTATTTAGGAAGTATAATTAGCAATTCAGTATAGAAATGTAAAAGTTATAGAATTATGTGTCTGAAGTAGTAAAGATGAAATTTAATTACATGGAATGATGTGAGGCTATGTTGTCTCTGTAAGCATTTTTTCTGAGGCCATAACAAGGCAGGATGTTTGCAAATAGAAGCTTCAGAGTCTTCCCTGTGTTTTAGAAAAGTTTACACCCATCAAATGAAAGAAAAGTTTTGAATACCCAACATGAACAAACAATTTTTTATACATATTGATTAAATATTTTAATCATTTTTTATTTGGAACAGAAGAAGAAACACTGAAGGAAAAGAAGAAAATGCAAAAACCATAATTTCAGATTTATTTAATTCATGTACTTATTGGCCATTAGCTAAGTACCATGTATTGTGAAAGCTGTATGTGTGTGGTGATCAAGGAGCATATCTTTTGACAGAAGCATAGTTAGGAATTGATATTAGATATTTAAAGAGAAGAGTGTATTATTTTCATTGCTTTCCCTTACCTGCTGTAAGAAAGTTTTTATTTAAGTAGACATTTTTGACTTCTGGGTTACTAAGATACCAGCAGAGAATGGCCCACCTTGTGGAAGCATGTAGGAGGCATCATGGAACTATGTAGTATATTCCAATAGGATTTAGGTAATGCAGGCAGTGACAAGTTTTACTTAGGGACTTATTTGATTTAAAAACTGGCTACTTAAATAATTGGGATTATGAAGAGATAACCTACAATATGGGAGAAAAATTTTGCTAGCTATTTTTCTGATCAAGGATTAATATCTGGAGTATGTAAAGAACTCAAAAGTTTGCACCAAAAAATCAAATAAGTGAGCAAATGAATGAAACAGACGCTTCTCAAAAGAGGAAGTACAAATGCCAAAAAGTGTATGAAAAAATATTCACCTTTATTAGCAATTAGGGAAATGCAAATCAAATTATACTGAGATTTCATCTCACACAAGTCAGAATGGCAGTTGACAAGAATAATAAAAAGGAACATTTTTACAGTGTAAATTAGGAACTGTAAATTAGCATGACCACTGTGGAAATCAGTGTGGAGGTTCCTCAAAGGCCTAGGCATGGAACCACCATAAAGACCCAGCTATACTGCTCCTTGGTATTTATTCTAAAGAATTAAAGCCAAACTTTGGGACCAACCTAGGTGTCTTATCAGCAGATAAATGGATGAAGAAAATATGGTATATATACACAATGGAGTCTTACTCAATCCTAAAGAAAAATTACTAGTCTTTTTGAGGAACCTCCATAATGAGTTCCAAAGTGGTTATTAATTTTACAATCCCACCAATAGTGTAAAATCTTCATTTTTCTCCATATCCTCTCCAGCATTTATTATTATACCATTTGCAGGTAAATAAATGGAAGTAGCGATCATTGTGTTAAACTAAATAAGCCATACTTAGGTGGTCACAGGCATATGTTTTTCATATGTTTTCTCTCCTGTGCAGACGCTAGAGAAGAAAAGACAAAGAAAGGTGGGGCGTGAACTTTTTTTAAATCAAAGGGGGTCAGTAGAGGAAAGGGACCAAAGATGGGAGGAAGGAAAGGAGGGGGAAGTGCTGGAGAGTGATGTCAAATTATACTGTTATATTGTGTACATGTATAGATATGTAACAATAAATCCCTCATTATGTACAACTATAATATGCCAGAAAAAATGATTGCATAATACCTATTAATCTATATTGGTCTTTTTAGAATATATATACCTTGAGCCAAGTGTGAGCATATTAGGCAATTTTGGCGATGTAGATTTATTAGGAGGAGACAATGAATAGGGTAGTATGGGACTTCAAGTTAAAGGAAAAATATGTAGGAAAGAATATATTAAATAAAATAATTATCAAATTAGAAATTCTGAACTCAGTTTTTGTGTCTCTGACTTGGGCAAGGAATAAACATAAAGTTATGTTTCCAAAGTGAAATTTTCCATTTTTAAAGAAAAGCACCCAGATTCTTTGTGATAATTTTTTCCATAGTTAGAAGAATAGTTTTGTCCTTTAAATAAGTATTAAAAGTTACATGTAAAATTTTAAAAATGATTTGAAATGCTGAGAATGTAAAAATTACACTTTGACCAATGTTCTGCTTCTGCACAATTGAAAATTTCTGTTCATCTTTTCTGAGGTTAGTGATTATGGAAGGAGAATGTTAGCCAAGTGTGGTGGCGTATACCTGTAGTCCTAGGGACTTGGAAGGTGAGGGAAGAGGATCACAAGTTCAAGGCCAGTCTCAGCAACTTAGTGAGGCCCTAAGTAGACCTTAGCAAGACCTGGTCTCAAAATAAGAAGGGCTTGGGCTGTACCTCAGTGGTAAAGCACGTGTGTATTCAGTCTCCAGAACCAAAAAATAAAAGTAAAAGGAGAATGTGAATGTTGAAGAGATGTACATTAAAGTATTCAGCTCTGCCCTAGTAACATAACAGTTATATCAATTTATGAACAAAGGAACATGGCTACATTTGAATAAAACTTTACCAAGACAAGACAGTAGGTTATTCCTGTAACGTAAGGGAATACTATAGAAGGAAATGACTGTTCTGTCCCCTCCTCCCAGTTTTCACACTTTGCTTATTTTAATAGGTGTATAGTAAAATAATTTAAATGCAAAGTTGCAGAAGCACTGCCTTCCAGATAATACCTGAAGCTTCTAAAATAGAAATGCTGTCATGTTATTCAGAAGTGGATCGGCTGGTAGGGACAGTTCAGAGTTTATTACAGAAGTTTTAGTATGAAATTATGGAAGTGCAAAATAGTTGAAAGCTGAAAATTCTGTGTAAATGATAGCAGCGTGTATCTGCTATGATTATCACTTCATTTAAAACATCAGTATGAGTTATACTTGAGTGAAGGATTTCTGGATTTTTTTCATTTTGATTTTTTTCTCTTTTTCACTTTTTTTTTTAAAAGGAAAAGATTACTTCTGTCTTTTGTGTTTCCATTTCACAATTTAAAAAAGAGTATATATAACATTTTATGCAGCTTTGATGCCTCCTTTTTTCTAGGTAGGAAATGTGTTATTTAAAATTTTTATTATCTATATCTTCCTTAAGTATAAGATTTTCCTTAATTTATTTTTGAATGCTGACTTTGACAAGCACTGTCAGGCTCCCATATCATGTGGATGGTATTGCTAAACACTCAAGTAATATAACATATACTTAGTAATTAAAACTTGTCGCTTTTGTAGAAAATTCCTGTTTCCTTTTTCAGTTAATTTTTCTTCATTGACAGTTTGTTGGTGTTTAAAGGATAAAAATAATTTGTCAGTTATAACTTGTTAGCCAAGTGGAAAGAAGTGTGACTCTTTTTTTTTTTAAACCTAGATGCAGATTTAAAGTTTTAAAATGGAAATTGATAAATGTTAGTCATTGTTCCTGTAGCAATGATAATAATTAGTTACTTCCTCTGATATATTATTATGCTGTATGTCTAGTTTTTATGTCAGTGTATTCCTTAAAATAGAATATGTAGACCCAAAACTCTGAGAGCCAGACTTGTTCCTTCCTCTGGGCAGCACTTTTCTTCTATTAAAAGGAACCATGTATCTTTATACCACTTTCAGTATGTTTCATTCTAAAGAGCAACTGTACCCCATAAGGAAATGGTGGGCAAGGAGTACCACCTAATTTAGATCTCTGCCATGGATTTTCTTATTCGCCTCTCTGATTTTTCTGGAGAGTGTTCAGATACCTGATGCAAAGGAACAAGCATATAAATAACTGATTTGGAACCTCAGAGGGTTGACACATATCTTAAGTGAACTTGTAAAGAGGATACTGAGTTTTTAGATAAAGATCAGGAGTTAGTTTTACTTATGGAGAGCCTGCTTTAGGTATTTTAGAATCTTTCCTGAAAATTCTGAACTGAGAGCTTGCTTTGGTGAGGAAGAGAGGTTGGAACAACCCTTAAAAGAGACTAAAGATCTTGGAAAATGAACTAGTTTTCTTTTCTTTCTTTTTTTTAAAACAGTTCTGGGAATTGAACCTGTGGGGCTCTACCACTGAGTTACACCTCCAACGATTTAAAAAAAAAAATTAATTTTGAGATACCACGGTCTTGCTAACTCTTCCAGGGTGGCCTTAAACTTTTGATCTTTATGCCTCAGCCTCCTGAGTAACTGAGGTTACAGACATGTGCCACGATGCCTGGCTCAAACTGAAGTTTGACTAGTACTGGAGTACATTTCTTAAATATTACTTCCTGCACTTTGAAACAAGTAGAATGATTTGTATTTTTCTCACTGGGAATGGAGATAGGAAAAGAGGTAAAGATGAACTAAATTAAATTGCTTTTAAATTGAGTTGCTGCCTGCCCCCATCTTTGGTTTAAGGTGCATGTATAAGATGTTGGGAAATGAAAAACATGTAAACTATTAGTGTAATTTAAAAATATGACCTTTAGTTAAAGATAAGCCTTATTTTTTATTTTTATTTTTTGGGGGTACCAGGAATTGAACCCAGGGGTGCTGCACCCCAGCCCTTTTTATTTTTTCTTTTGAGGCAGGGTCTTGCTAAGTTGTTTATGGGCTTTTAAGTTGATAAGACTGACTTTGGACTTGGAATCCTCTGTCTCAGCCTCCCAACTTGCTGGGATTACAGGTGTGCACTGCCTTGCCTTGGAGCATAAGGTAAGATTTTCTTAAGAGAAGTACTCTAGATATATTCCCAAAAGAATTAAAAGTAGAGGCTCGAACAGGTATTTGTACATTGCTGTTCGTGGTGGCATCATTCACAATAGCCAAAAGGTAGAAGCAAACCAAGTGTCCATTGATACACGAATAGATAAACAAAAAAGTATTCTGCACATACAATGAAATATTATCCTACATGCTACCACGTGGATGAGTCTCGAGGATGTTTCAGTGAAATAAGCCAGTTGCAGAAGGACAAATATGATTCCTTGTGTACAAGGCACCAGGAGCAGTCGAATTCATAGAGACAAAAAGTGAAATGGTGGTTTCCAGGGCCTGGGGAAAAAGAGCAGTAACTGTTGTGTTTAGTTGGTATGTTATTTCAGTTTTACAAGATGAAAAAAGTGCTAGGTATAGAAGGTGGTAAAGGTGGTGCAACAGTGAATGTACTTATTGTCACTTCACTGATCTGTATACTTAAAAGTGGTTAAATGGTAACTTTTATGTTGTATACATTTTACCAAAGCTAAAAACAAAAACAACCACTACCACCCAAGGGCTGTGCTGGAAATGATTAGTGTCTGAAGAGGCCTCAGTTTTTAGAACTTCAGGATGACCTGCCTTGTCAGAGAGGTGCTAGAGTTTTGACTAATGTCTTAGTTTGAACCAGTCTTACTCATTAGTAATTTGGAGAGTTTATTAATGGGAAGTGAATTCTCAATGTGACTTCTTATGAAGATTATAAATCTTCACTCTGTATATATTTCTGAGTTAAAATGAAGCCAAAAGAATCTATGACTGAAACAACCCCTTGCTGCTGTGTACTGTGTGTAATCTGGGTACACTTGGAAGTTTTGAATATTGACCTCTGTGGTTTCTGTCTCAAGTATTCTGTGCCTTTATAACGTAGCCATAGAACTTTCTAAATCTAAATATACTTCAGAATTGTTACGTGGATTTAAAAGTATGGCTTTTGATCGTTCATAATGCTTTCCTTTTTTTTTTTTTTTAATCTCATTTTATAATAAATATGTTCCTTGAGAATAAATTTTGAAAAGTACATATAAACAAAAACCCCAGCAGTAATTCTCAGAAATAAGCCATATGGTCTTCTGTTCTTTTACATGTATGTGCATGGAAATATCTATATGAATATATAATTTATTAATTTATATAGTCATACTATATTGTCTAATACCTATTTTGAATATCTTTAATTCAGGGCTTTAAGTATGTCCTGCATTGGTGTAAAATGACATTGAAATGTTGGAAAATCTTCTGTTTTCTTTATGATAGGCACAATGTTTTCAAGATAGCTAAGAAAATACTTAAACTTGTAATTCCAAACTTAGTTTAGAATTGTTACAGTAATAGATTATCTAAGCAGCTGTGTTATAATGTTCTCATGTAAACTAGTTAGCATATTGATACGTGTAATACATCAGAAACCATTTATTTAGTTGAGCTCGTTTAAAGTGACAGTTGGTATATTCTTAGTATTTATGAAAAATTTTTATTTCAGAATCTTCTGAAAAAACATTACAGTCATCAGAAAATGAAGGAGGGAGGGAGGCTGGCTTATCAGCTATTTAAATGTGTATCATGAAACTATGGACTCATTTTGTATCTTTTAGGAATTAATTAATTAATTAATTTTTTACCAATTGCCGAGACTGGCCTAAAAATTGAGATCCTCCTGCCTTATCACTGGGATTATTATTATTATCACTGGGATAACAGGCATTCACCACTGTGCCTGGCCACAGATTTTTCTGTTGCTGCCAGAAATTTCAATTTCTAAACTTAGACTTATGTGTATACTACATGCTTTCAACAAGTAATCACAGGTGCATTTTTTCATTTGTCATTCTACTGTTAACTTTTTAATCTCTGTTTCAGCCATAGAGTATTCTTTAGTCATTCTCTGAATGCTGATGATAGAGTTACCATTGAAGTCCCCAGGAAGGGAGATTTGTAATAATGAATGGCAGTGTCCTAGGTCATTGCACGTTGCTTCTTCAGCATAAACTAGTAATGGTCTTGCTCTCTCAGCATAACGTCCTATTGAAGAATTTTGTTAGCTTTACTGACCAAGGACAAACATATCTGATTGAATACTTTTAACACAGTAATAACAAGGTTTCATCAGTAAACATTTGTTTTTAGCAGTTATGTGTGTTGCCTTTCCATTTCTTGAACTATTCTGTGTACTGAGAAGGCAGTTACTGAGAAAGTAAAATCCATTAGAAATTGAAACAAGGCTTAGGAGGAGGGTTGTCAGTTTATTTTGTTTCTAGGCTTTGAGAATACATAGCGATTAAGACACTCTTGTTCTTAACTCTTCAGGGGTTTTCAATTTAGTAGAAGAGAGGAAAATAATTAGTGCTATGGGGACATTTGTATATGTGCATACAAAATGCTTTAGTTAGACTGGTGATGTTCATTACAGTAGCTAAAGCATCCGAATGTATCTAGTGGGACTAAAGAACTGAATTTTAAATTTTATTTAATGTAAGTTGAAAATTTAAAACTGATACTTTGTTCATTTCTTGGAAAACTTTAAAGAATGTTGAATAGTTTGGGTATGTGAATCTATATTTTATATAAAAAAATACATACATAAATACATAAATATTTATGTATTTATTTCTTTAGGTACTGGGGATTAAACTCAGGGGCACTCTATTACTGCACTGCTTCCCCAGCTCTTCTTGTTTTTTATTTTGAGATAGGGTCTTGTTTAATGGCCTCCATATAACTGGCATTATAGACGTGTGCCAACTGCCAAGTCATCCAACTACACTATAAATTTTATGAAATCTAACTAAATTATTTATGATGAAAATTTAGTATCTGAATTGAGATGTATTACACACTGCATAGTGGACTTTTGAAGATTTGGTTATTAAAAAACTTATTTATCTTGATTATATGGTAATATGATATTTTAGATATATCGTGTTAAATAAATTTATTATTAGAATTCATTTAACCTCTTTTTACCACTTTAATGTAGCTATTGGAAAATTTAAATTATTTGGCTCAATTGTATTTTCTTTAGTGCTGTTCTGTATGCACAGGAAATATATAAATTCTGCCTTTAGAGATGGGGAGCATCTCAAAGAGTGGGAGACAGCTCTCTATGTTTTTCGTTTCGTTTCTGGTTCTTGGGGGGTTGTTTTGTTTTGTTTCTGTTCATTTTGTTTGTTTAGTGGTGCTGGGGATGGAACCTATGGCCTCAAGTGTGCTAAGCTCTTGCTCTACAACCCCAGTCATCTTGTTGATTTCAAAATGTGTGTGGTTTGCTTGGTTTGCGACTGGGGATGGGACATCTCATATAGAGGTAAGAATTTCAAGGTATGGAAGAAAAATAATATGATGTGAATGAAAGAATTGTGAACAGCCTAGGGTTTAGGAGCGAAGAATGTTAAAAGAATGGCCATAAGTGAGGTAGAAAAAATTGTTTTTGGACTGGAGTGTTTAAGAGCCTCAGATTCTGTGTGGTATTTGTACTGATTCTGTAGTTAGTGAAATATTCATTGGTGTTTTCTAAGCAGGTGAATAATAAGGTCAGACTTGTGTTTTTAGAAAATAGTAGTACCAAGAAGGTCGATTCAACAAGGCAAAGTAGTGGGGACTGTAGAACCCCATAGGTGATTGGAGTCACTTGGTGAAAGAAAAGTACTAGACTAGGTAGGTATCTTGGGATAGAAGAAGAAGGAATTCAAGATACATTGTAGTAGACAATGAGCACAACTTTATTGGATAAAGAAAAGAGACCCTAGATTTTGATTAGGTAGTTTATGACACTAGTATTTAGACTAAGTTAATATTATGGGGTGGTATGTTGAAGCAGAGGATGTAATGAGTTGAGGTTTATGTGGAATAGCAATGTTGGTAGGTCTTTCAAATACATGTCTGTGACTCAAGGAGAGATGTTTGAGGGAGAGATTTAGGTCTTATTAAAGCAATGGAATTAAGATTTCCAAAGGAGACTGTAAAAAGCAGAGGAGGGAATTAATTTTAGTGTGTTGATTCATGATAGCTTTTTTAGTTATAATGAAGTGGTTTTCACCCCAGAACATATTAAGGGCTTATTTGTGCAGGTGTGATACCAGGCTGTGAGGATGAAGGAATAAATAAGACAAACATTTCTGCCTTAAAGATAATCAAGTTCTAGAGGGAAAAACAGACAAGTAAACCGGTTTACTTGTACAGTGCTCTAAGTATTCTGGTAATAAGCAACAGAGCAGTGAGGGTAGAACAAAGGAAGCATGTGAGGGCATAACAGAAAATCAGAGTGTCAAGATGTGGCCTTGATCTTGAAGTGAAAATTCTTCATTTGTTCCTTTTTGGCAAGGTTTTACCTATGGTTAAATTCCTAATGGGGTATACTTCCTGTGACTCCCAGGACTTCACGCTGTGTGTTAGTCAACTCTTATACATCCTGTAGGTACAGAAAGACTGTAATTACCAGTGTTTTTCATGTTTATAGCATGCCCTGATTGCACCGTTGTCAGTTTGCAGCTGTTATTGAGGGGTGGTAGCATAGAAGTGACTTCATGAGTATGTTTGTATATGGCTTTCTAGAAATAACTTGTCAGGCCACACAGCTTTTCTACTTGGGATCTGCTATATTATCATCTGTGTCAGGGGAAGGAAGAGAAATGGTGACACATCTATAATGGTGCAAAGGGGTCGTTTAGGTTGTTGGTTAAGGTAATTCAAGGAGAAGGCGAGAACAAGAAGTTGAAAGGTAAGGACTAAAAGTTTCAGCTTGTGAATATGTAAGGTTTCAAGCCCTGTGGTAATTGAGCAGCCTTGAGAATTCTGGAGTAACTAGAAAACACCTGAAAAAAATCAGTAAGGAAAAATCATGTGTTTACCATGAACACAGATATTCATGGATATCACAGTGTGGAATTTACTTAGTTACAGTTATGGTTCCTCATTGAAAGACTTTTTTTTCTTTGTGTTATATCAGCTCAGTGTCGGAAGGTAAGTGTGTGCTTGGGGCATTCTTTATCATTTCCCTTGACGTACTCCTACTTTCCTTTAAAGATTCACTGAAACCTCTGTGTGGGACCTTTGAGTGCCCTGTCTCACTTCTGTTCAGTGCTGCTTTTGGTTGTGCTTTCAGACCATCCTGTTCTCTCTGTGGCCCTTAGCCACACCACTGCAGTCTGTTTTTTTGTTGTTGTTTTTGTTGTTGGGGGGGAGGCGGTGGTGGTGATTTTTAAATTTGTCTCTTCCTTCTTTACTAGGCTATTATAGCTCCTTAAAGAAAGGAACTGTCCTGTTTTCATCTCTGCCTAGCACATAGTTTGTATTTAACTGTTAAACTAAAGAAAATAGCAGTATACATTATAAGATTTGAAACCTCAGCAAAGTAAGTGCTTTAAGTTATAAACATTAGAATTTGTAAGTTTTTATAAATACTTCAAAAGTATTAAACATAAGTAGGATAATGCCCCCCCCAAAACCACCACCACCAACAACAACAACAACAGGATTTAAGTGAAAATTGTCCTTTGGAAAGTTAAGTTTCTAGTTAAAGTTGATATGCAATTTTTAGTTTTGAAGATAAAACAATTTTAGTCCTGTGTTATGTTGGCTTGGTGGTAATTTTGTTTCATTTTTATTCTTTATTATGCTATTAACTGGCCCAGTGTTATAATAATAAAAAACAATAATTCCAAAGCAGACCTTGTCTAAGCAGTTAAATCACAAGGACACAGAAATTAATATAGAATTTAAAAAATAATTTAAATTTAGGACTAAGGTTATAGCTCAGTGGCAGAGCACTTGCCTAGAATGCACAAGGTCCTGGTTCAATCCCCAGCAACGCCCCCCCCCAAAAAAAAAAAAACAACAACTTTGAAGCCTACATAACATTTCAGGAATTTTTTTCTTCATCAATCTAAATTAAAGGTCTGATCATTGGCTGTAGGGATTTATACTACTGAATAATATAAAAATAAACAAATGCACTTAAGGTGGTTATCTTAAGGATTAATATTAAGTAGCATCTCATTTAATTAACAACAGGTGTAGCTCTTTAATGTGAATTCTGCCATTGTCTAAAGTTTGTTACAGAAGCAATTCTTGAACCAGTGCCAAAGGTAAAAACCTTTCTTAATATTGACAAATCTCCATATTTAGGGTATTATTAAAAGAAAGGATCCAGGTGCAAACTGAGTTTATGGTTACTTTCTGATGTATATAGTTCCCCAGTTTTCTTTCTGCAAATAGCAGGAGGATTGTTGGATCTATCTATAGATAAAGTAGAACAGGCCAAGTCTTTTTTTAAATGTAAAATTGGGACATGTGCAGAGGTGCTAGTCTCAATTTAATTGTTGATTAATGACAGATATAGTTCATAAAATTAACTTTTTGGAGGTGGGATGTCCTCTTAAAGGATTTTTTTTCTTGGTATAAAAAAATAATTTATTTTTGTTGATAACTATTCTTGAACAGTTGTTTTCATAAATTTAGAATTCAAATTTTTATTTATTCATATTTTGGAAGTATTCCTTGTTACTTATTCTTTTGTTTTGACTCCTTTTTACTTGTTTGCAAAAGTAAGGAGCAACTTGTGAGAACTTAATATTTAAAATTGTGTTTTAAACATTTATGTTTCTTATAATATAAATTTATTGGACCGAGGACCAGTTTGCCTTAAGTCCACTAGAAAGATTGCATTTTACGAGTGTCTTTACAACACTGGTGTACATAAAAATCACATAAGAGACAGAAATATAGATTGACACCTCCTGCTACTTCTCTGCACCCCTAAGTAACTCTGGGATATGGCTCAAGAATTTTAATATACAACCCCAGTGATTCTAATAGAGATTATACAGCAACTATCTTTTAAAAACACTAGTTTATATAGTGTTAATAATATTGTCACTTTTATGAGTCCGGTGAACTAGGCAAGTGCCTTTCTTGCCCCAGATTCTGATTCTTAATCAAACTCTAAAGATATTAATTCTTATTTTAATAAAGTTGAAAAAAGAAGCACATAAAAAGAGTCACACATAATCCTATTAGACAAAACTGGTAATGTTTTAGTTTTTCATTTATTTTAAAATTTTAATTGGACTATACTGTATATTTTATATTTCTTAACATCATAAAAGTTTTTATCATGTTACTAAGAAATCCTCCATAGCCTTTTTAATTATTTTAAAGAAGAAAGTAGTAACCATTCTGTTGTTGGATATTCATTTGGATTCTGAAAAATAACACTGGAATAAACATTTTTATTAAGAAAACATTTATTTATTTATTTATTTGCAGTGCTGGGGATCAAACCCAGGGCCTTGTGCTTGCAAGGCAAGCACTCTACCAACTGAGCTATCTCCCCAGCCCTTGTTATATCCTTTTAACCAGTATTGAGTATCTTCATTAAAAGAAGTTGTGTTTTGGTTCTCTAAAGAAAACCGTGCATTATTTTGTAATCATTCCTATTGTAATTGACATTTGTTTTGTGTACATGTAGAAAGTAGTATACACAAAGTTTTTTACCAAGGATTTGTATTTTCAAGCATTCTTAAGGAAATTGTGTGATCAATGCTAATTGCTTTGAATCTTCCCAGTGATTTGGGCAGTTGATAATAAATACATATAGTTTCTGTTAAGGTTAAAGTATAGCATCATACAGATACTGAATAATATTCTGTTCTTTCCACACCCATTTAAAATTGATTGTACACTGATTTTAAGTATAGAGTTATTAATTCATTAAGTAAACAGTGTCTTCTACTGGAAACTGTTTCTAATAGCAAATGAACAAACAGTATTTCAAAAACCTATTATCTATAATGACAATTTTTATTAAAAATTATTAGTAGTAAGGGCAAGAAGTGCTAACGTTAGTTTCATTGTCAGTAAACCTTTTCTGTCTGTATTGCTGTGTGACTTGGCTGACAAATAAGGATTTCATACAGAAATCTCACCTCTCGATCTGTTTTAAAGAGGAATCACTGATTTATATAATTTCACCTCTCGATCTGTTTTAAAGAGGAATCACTGATTTATATAATTATTTTCATATGTTGTATTATTTCCAGTGTGCCTTTTTAAGTAATAAAGTACTCTGTCCTGTGCATTTGTGAAGGTTGCTAGGCTCTGGATTTTCTTTCCCTGACAAGATTTCCAGAAACGGCCTCCAGGTAGGGACAAAGCCTGGGAGTGGTAGGATTCACCTATTTCCCTTCTCAGGGACCACAGCCCTGTGCTGCTTACTGTGCAGTGCCTCAAAATACTTGTTTCCCACTTTGTATTTATTTTTTAATTTTTTTTATTTTAGGAAGATATTTTTCAGTCCTCATGGCTGGTCGCTGAATACTTTTTAATGACTTTTTAGTTGCTAAATCAAATGATTGGTTTGAAGTCTTTTAGTTTAATGCTGTCTTTTTTTTTTTTTTTTTTTTTGGCAGGGGGTGGGGTGGGAAATTTTCTTCTCTTTGACTTTCAGATATTGTCTTTCCCTGGTAGGCCTTCTACTTCTGATTTTCTGTCTCCTTCACTGGATCCTTTTTCTTTGTCTGGACCCTTAGTTATATTGATTGCACAAATAATTATAACAGCAATATGCTAGACCATGTACTACCTTTAAACTTTTTATTTTAAATTATTTATTGTAATTTGTTATATGTGACAGTAGAATGCATTTTAACACACCCTACATAAATGGAGTATAACTTATTCATCTGGTTGTGCATAATGTAGAGCTACACAGGTCATGTTAATCATATATGTGCATAGGGTAATAATTCTATCATTCCTACCTTCATGCCCCTTCCCCTTACTTCACTCTCCTTTGCCTAGTACAAAATACCTCTACTCTTCCCTAAATAGCATCTGCATATCAGAGAAAACATTCAGCCTTTGGTTCTTTGGAATTGGCTTATTTTGCTTAGCATAATATTCTCCAGTTCCACCCATTTACCTCAAACGCCATAATTTCATTCTTCTTTAAGGCTGTAAATTTCTTATTTTAATTCACAAAACAGTTGTTTATTTTCCAGGTTCTCTTATCTTCCTCTTCTCATTCTGGATGCTCTCTTTAAAGTTATTGGACTCCATTTATAAGCCCGTGACTTTTACATTCATGTTATTCAGTCTGCATTTGATTTAACTTCTTATTTAACTTCTTATTGCTGTACTGAGTTCCCAATCTATATATCTAACAATCTACAAGCATTTCTGCTTGGATTTTGAAAAGGTTTATAGAATGTAAATGACACCTCTTCACCCCTCTCTTTATATACTTCATATATATGCATGCACCGTGTGTGTGTGTGTGTGTGTGTGTGTGTGTGTGAGAGAGAGAGAGAGTGTGAGAGAGAGAGAGAGAGAGAGAGAGAGAGAGAGAATGTTTGTTTATTTTGGTATTGGGGGTTGAATCCTGAAGCCAGGGACACTTTACCACTGAGCTATATATCTAGTCCTTTTTATTTTTTATTTGAAGACAGGGTCTCAGAGTTGCTGAGGCTGACCTCTAATTTGTGATCCTCCTGCCTCAGCCTTCCAGGTTACTGGGATTACAGGCATGTGCTACCACTCCCAATTTCTTCTTTTTTTAAAAAATTTGTTCTTTTTAGTTATATATGACAGTAGATTGTATTTTTACATATTATACATACATGATCAATTTATTCTTTATCTTGACATTAATCTGTTGTTAAAAGTACCACTATAACAAACTATACTTAAGTAAACATCCAGCCTGCGTGTTGATTTAACTTCTGATTATTTTTTGACTCTGGTACTGCTTCTCCATTCCTACCATCTTGTCCTGTTGGAGCTCTCTTCATTTTCTGTATGTACTATTTATCGTACCACACTCCAACTGAGCTCTGCTTCTACTGTGTCTCCCTCTAAAACTGAAGTATTTCCAAAATTCTAATCATCGTGTACTTTCTGGCTTAAAGTCTTGGTAGTTCCCTAAATGCTACAGGATAACATCTATGCATTTTAACATGGCATAGACTCTCTTTATTATTTTCATTTAGAACTGTATCTTGCTGCCTGCTCCTTTTCACATAACATCTCCCTGACTGTACCATGCTGTTTTCTTAATTTTTGTTGCTGCCACCTGTCTCCCCAACTTTACCTGGCTGTTGATCATTTCAGGTGCTTAGTCATTTGTTCTCAGGCCTCTTCCTTTTGGCTCCCATTGTGTTATTGTGGCTCTAACATTGTGCTTATTATGCATTCAAATGATGTTTGTTTCACTTTCCTTTACTGTATTTCCTTTACTGTATTCTTGTCCTAGAAGACAAGAATTTTTTTTTTTTAATTGTTGTTTGTAACCTAGGCACCTAGCTGAGTACATGGCCCCTCAGTTCATTTGTAGATTGTTTCATTCTTACATACAGGTAGCCATTCATCCTTTTTCCCAAACTAGAAATGTGAATGTTTTCTTAGTTTCCTTTCTCTTTATCACATCTAACCAGTTGCAAGTCCCTCCTTTTGCTTTTATTGAGACATTTGTGTTTGCATACTTTTGGTCACATGTGTTCCTTTGTTCAACAAACTTTATAAACTGCTACTGTTGTTAATGCATACATATGCTACTGAAAACTAAATTTTGCATTGAATTTAAAGAATGTATAGGTTAAATTTTGGAGAATTAGCATGTTTATAATTTTTTTTCTCATTTAGGAATGGAGCTTACCTCTTTTAAGTCTAATTTTTAGTTTCCAAAGGAAAGTTTTGGTGGCACTGGCGATTGAACTCAATCTCATGTACACTAAGCACTCACAGTACCTCTGAGATACAACCCCAGCCCTCAGATGAATGTTTTATAAGTATTCTTGTTTCATTTTCTGTATTTCTTTTAAACCATGTTTGTGTTTAACAGTTTTTTTTCCTCTATTGCAAACAAAGTTTTTTCCCAGTTACATTTTCTTATTTTTCATTATGAGTGAGAAGCTGATTGGATTGTATACATTAGGCCAATTTAAACTTTCTTAGTAGTTTTCATGGACTTGGTATTTTAGATATAGATGATGATGATCATGATGATGATGATGATTTTTGGTACTGGGGATTGAACCCAAGGGGCTATACCACCAGCCCTATTTCTTTTATTTTATTCTACTTTATTCTATTCTATTCTGTTCTGTTTTGTTCTATTTTACTATTTTTTATTTTCTGACAGTGTCTCATTAAGTTTTTGAGGCTAGCTTTCAACTTGAGATAAATTGGACTCAGACTCCTGAGTCCTGGTACTACAGGTAGACTCCACTTTCCTTAAAAGTGCTGCCTGTCTGTTTTAACTATGATGCTTATTTTATAATATTTTATAATAATTTTTTAAAGTCAAATTAGAGAAGCATCACTATTTTTAACTTGCTAAGAATTTTATCCCAAATCTGTGTTGAATTTTTTCACATGCTTTCTTGCCATCTGTGGAGATGATCATGTTGATCTGTGATTCTTAAGAATTACTGTATGAGCCAGGTGTGTTGGCACATACCTGTAATCCCAGCAGTTTGCTAGACTGAGGCAGGAGGATTATGAGTTCAAAACCAACCTCAGCAAAAGCAAAGCACTGAGCCACTCAGTGAGACCCTGTCTCTAAATAAAATACACACACACAAAAAAAGAATTACTGTATGAGATTTCTTTCCTAAAAATAGATCATCTTAGCATCCCTGCTTTTTCCTCATTTATTTAATATAATGTTGGATTTGACTGTTAGTTTTTCATGTAGGATATTTCCATCTTTATTTGCAAGGGAGCTACATTTATAGGGTTCTTAAATTTAATTCTTCTCTTTTTCTTTCAGAATTATATTGGCCTTATAGACTGTGCTGAAATATTTCAGTTGGAAAAACTGTTCAGGTTTGAGCTGTTTAAACAAGGGAATTCATTGTTCACTAAAGATTTAATAGAATTTGTCCATAAACATAATTTTAAAAATTATGTTTTTCCTCCAAGTTTTAATCAAGAATCAGGAGCAAAGTAAGAACTCCTTTGACACTTGCTGAATAAAAATTCTTTAGATAAAATTCTGAGAGGCAATTTACTATACAGGGTTGTTTATTATTTTAGCAGAATATATTTTTGTCAGAAAGCCTTGTTATGACTATGGATATGAGATTAGTATGTAAGAGAAATAAATAATAAATGGTATGTGCCTTCATGAATAGATATTCTTTGTAGAAAGATACTGTTTGGTGATCAATTCAAAGCTAACATTTTTAGGAAAATGATCTAATTTGCATCATCAAATGTACTACTTGCATAACTACCATGTGCAAAAAAAACCCAAAGGTATCCATTTTACGACCGTGCATTTGTGTTTTGAGTTATTTTTGTTTTCTCTTTTAAAGTTTGTTATAGACTCATTAAAATTGTTTTATACACAAATACTATTTTAGAAGTTGAAATACTTTAAATTTTAGTGCAACTGACTCACATTAACATTTTAAAATTCAGATTTTGATTTGTCACTACTGAGAATTGAACCCAGGGCCTTGTGCCTGCTAGGTAAGCACTCTACCACAGAACTATCCCAGCCCTAAATTCTGCATTTTTCAGCATTCATAAAACCATAGATACATGACCCAAGGTAAATGAACATCTGAATACAATTCTAGGATTTATATGGTAAAGCAGTGGTTCTCACAGAGGAAGTTTTGACCCTAGAGAACATTTGGCCATGTGTGGAGACTTTGGTTTTCACAGTGGAGGCTGGTGTGTATGTGCCACTGTTATCTAGTGCGCAGAAGCCTGGTGTACTGGTGAATGTCCCACAGCGCATAGCACAGAATGATCTGTCTTCAAATATGAGTGGTACTAAGGTTGTGTATGGGAGATACATAAATACCAATACATAATATAAACAGTTCTCAGATGTGAGTTCAGTAACTGGATTTTTGTGTGGTGTTCTTAAGCAGAGTGTATGGAGAAGTCTTTTGCTCTTTACTGACATCTAGTGAGATTTTTAAAAACAAAAATTAAAACAGGATAAGAGTAAATGTTTTAATCAGTGTTCCTGCTAATTCTTCTTTTTCTACTGTTATAAAATTCACAAATAAGGAAACTTAAGAGACTAAGTGATTTATGGCCATTGAGAAATTATAATTGAGAAGGATAAAATCTAATATTCTTAAGTGTTATTCCTTTTTTATGTTTTGTTTTTATTCCTAATTTAACATTAGAGTTTAAAAATATAAATTTTTTTAGACTTTTTATATTTTAAAAATTGGCCTAAAATCATTTTAGAGCCAAAGAAAACCTTTGCTGTTTTAGTTCAATTCTTTCATAGATGGAGATTAAAAATATTTTTAGTAACAGATATTGAACTAGAACCCACAGCTATTAACTTGTGTTCTTTGAGGCTGAAGGAAAATATTAAATGTACTTTGGATTCTGCTTGTAGTTTTTATTTATTCATTTTTCAGTCAATATGATCATTAAATCATTTTGTTAGGAGATAGTTTTATTTATATGTTTATACACACAGATGTATACATGCATATGTACACACATACCTGCCTATGTTTCTCTTTTTTGTCTTTGTTTCTTTTTTCTTTTTTAAATTTATCACTTTTTGTCCTTCTCTGTTTTAAAATGAATTAATATGTATGTTTATAAATCTCCTTAAAAATGTTATGCAATTTTAACTATGAAACTTAAAATTTTTTTTTTATAGGCAACTACACCTCCAAACCAAGGAAGGCCAGATTCTCCTGTGTATGCTAACCTACAAGAACTGAAAATATCCCAGTCTGCTGTCCCCCCACTTCCTGGGAGCCCAGCAATTCAGATTAATGGAGAATGGGAAACTCATAAAGATAGTTCAGGGCGTTGTTACTACTATAACCGAGGAACACAAGAAAGAACTTGGAAGCCACCCCGCTGGACTAGGGATACAAACATAAGCAAAGATTTCCAAAGTCCAGGAGATCAAGAGGTATGAGTAATTAAGGAATCAACCAGTGAGTCACCACGTTTTCTCTTTTCATTATTCAGAAACAAAAAGAATTGAATAGTTTTGTTTATTAGTATTATCAGTAGGGTGGAAAACTTAACTCTCTAACAACACTAAAAGTTCTTTCTAAGCTTCAGCATGTGAATGCTAGTAACTTCCTAATCTCTTAACTAGTGGGTAGTAGATAACCTTACAGTATACTTTCTGATTCTAGAACTGATTCAAAAGTGTCTGCTGCCAATACTTTCTTTATGTTAGAAGACACTAATGTATTGCATAAACCAGTGACATTTTTCAGAAAAAAGAAGAGAAGAAAATAAATGATGGACCTACCTAGATAAATAGAAACAAATTATTCTACTGATCAGAACAGATACTTTTCCCCTTGGTTTAGTATGGTATTAAGCTTACTCTTTTGTCAGTCAGAAATAAACCTTTTATTTCTATGTAAGGGAAGTAATGATGATTCCCTTGCTACAATTAGATCATTCTTTAAAACCTTTATTTTCTCTAAAATATAGTGTTTTCACTGGTTTCTCTTCCCCCACACCTCTTGCAGGTGATAAAGAGAATAGCTAGTTATATTTTGAGAAACATTAATTTTAGTGGTCTGATAAGCTGACTTAGGACTGTTTAGATGTGCAGGAGAAAAGTAGGTAAGATTAATAGAATGGGCTGAAATCTTGCCCTTCTGTGGATCAGAGCCTGTGTTTGCAAGAGACACCCTGCTGTTACAGGAAGCAGTGAAATAAATAGATAGCTCCAGGAAAGCAGGGGCTGTAGCAGTGAGGTAACATGTCCTGCATTTAGCAGAATCTAAAGCTTTTTGTAGTTACTCCCTTCTTGTCCTATTTTTTATTTGACTATTTATAGCCTTGATTTGCTGCTAACTTTCAGTGTTCAAGAACGAGAGCAAAAGTCATGAGAGAAATTGTGCTTAAATGCAATAATAAAATTAGGAAAAATTTTATTCAAACTGTTTACTAGAAAGATCTGAAAGTTTTCACCATTACAAGGCATTTTAAACTTCAGTTGATTGGCAGTCTGAGTAAGTTGCTTACCCGGGAGTTTCCAGTGTTAAAATCTTTGGGTCTTTCCATTTGGACTAATCAGTCTCCTTAGAAGTCTCTAGCTCTTTTGCCTAGAAGATAAGCACTGCCAGAGTCTTGGTGTCTGCATTCAGTTTGCAGCTGGTCCCTTGGTGTTCCCTCTCTCTGGTACATAAGTTCCACTTACATCTGTTGTCTCTCAACTGAGAATGTTACTTTTCCCCCTTGATAGAGGGAATAGAGAGAATAAACTTCTATACCTCTGCTGGGGTAGGGAGTGCGCAGCTAGTTGCTGGGCATGGTAAAGGGGATTCTGGTAATTTGAATCTTACTGATTGTAGTGCCACTGCTTTCACCTACCTGTTTTCTAGATGTCTAATATTGTCAGTCCTAAGCTGTTTGCAGATTCTGCTTTGTAAACTTATTAGGTTGCCTCTACCCCATTTTCCTCTGCCTGCCAGTTTAGATTTTGTTTTCTTCTGCTTGGAGAGTTAGGCTTTTTGTTCATCTGCTGACCATTAGCTCTTTTTGTGTCCTCCAGTCCATGTGGGTTTGTGTCTTTTTAAGTAATATGTCACTGCTGTTGTTCACTTTTATCTTAACTCAGAAGCTTTTTATTGTAGTAGTTACCCTAAACAGTGGTTCTTATCTGCGGGTGATTTTGCCTTCCAGGGACATTTGGCAGTGGTTGGAGACTGTTTGATTCTCATGGTGAGGGGAGTTCATCTATGGTGTAGAGAGGCCAGAGGCTCTGCTGAATTTCCAGTAGTAAATGATGGCTTTCCACAACACAGGGCTTACGTGGTCCTGAGTGTCAGCAGTGTGCAGAGAAACTCTGCCCTAGATATTTTAACATGTGTCCATATCAAATCCTAACATTTTTCAATTTCCTCTCACCCCTTAAACCCATGCAGAAATTGTATGTGCTGTTATGGTATATTTTATTTCTATTTTTAGCCCCCTTATTGTCATACATGATGACTCTTGATGTTACTTTTCAATTTTACCACTTTATTTTCTTCTCTTTTCTTACTTTTTCCTATCTTTTGTACATGCTTATAAATCTCCCATGAACATCTGCTAGTGCTGAAGTCTTTGTTTTTTCCTCTGGAAATTTGTTTTGCCTTTTTGAAGACTCTTTTCTGTGGATATATAGTTCCACATTGAGTTCTTGTTTTTTCCCAGTTCATTGGAAGATTTTGTTCTCCTCAGTTCCTGCAAATGTTGAGGTATATAGCCTCAGACACATTTGTTTCTTATTCTAGAACTTTTGATAGGTGAATGTTTAATTGTCCTTGTTCTGTTTGTCTCAGCTTCATTCTCAGTATTCCCAGATCTACTCCTGTTCACTAATTTTTTAAATCTGTCTCTTTGATGTTAAACTAGTACTTAAATTTTGTAGAAGTATCATTTTTTATTTCTTTGGAGGCGTTTCCCCATCTTTTTTTACATTGAAAAGTTTAGACCTACAAAAAAGTTTAAAGAATAGTACAGTGAGCATCAGTATACCATATGTTCATCTAGCTTTACCAATTGTTAATATTTGGTCACATTCACTCTCTCTCCCTCCATTTCCCCAACACACATATACACATGTGCGTAATTTTCTTCTGAACCCTTTGAAGCTGACAGTGTTTTTTATTCTCTGAGAACAAGAGTGTTTTCCAGCAAAAACTACATTTATCACACCAAATAATTTAATATTGGCATACTATTTAATGCACAGATTTTAGTCAGTGTTTTTCATTTGTCAATTATTAGCCTATAAAGTTTGTTCCTTGTAGTAAAGGATCATATATTGCATTTATTTTTCATATCTCTCTTTAGTCTTATTTATATTTTGTTTTTGATAATTCTAGTATATAAAGTTTTTGAAAGCCTAATTGTTCCATTCTTTTTTTTTTTTTTTTTTTTTGCTGACTCTCGTAGTGACAGTCTTTTAATATGTGTATGTGTCTTTTAGTGTGAGATTATAGTTCTTGGAAATTCATAAGTAGGAAGTCTTTAATGAATTTAAAGTTCCTTCAGAGAGGATTTGCTTTTGTTTCTGCCAGGTACACAGGGAATCCTAGTATCCCATGAATATCTGAAACTAAATCTTGAGCTATAGTTTTTACAGACCATTTGGGTGGTGGTAATTTGGATTGTATTAAGACTGGTTTGTATTTAGGCACTCCCCTTCTCTCCCAGTTATTGGAGAAGATTCCTGCAATTTCTCTAGTTTAGAATAAAGGGACAGGATTTGTTTCTGGCTCACTCATAAACTGTGGGTAGAATTCTTTGCAGAGGGTGGACCCAGCTCTGAATTGTGGGGTATCCTTTTAGCTTCCCAACTTTGGTAGTTCTGAGTCTGGTTCCCCAATACTTCTTCATTGCCTTAAGAACTAATAATTCTAGTTTGGGGTCTACAAATGCTTTCAAGAAAGCCAAGGTTTTTATTCTACTTAACACTCTGGATTCTTGCTTCTACTTAGTTTTTGACATCTGAATCAGTCTGCCTGCCTGCCTTCTTTTCTTCTCTTCTTCCTTTCTTTCTTCGTTTCCCTTCTTCCCTCCTTCTCTTCCTCCCAGGAATTGGACCTGGGGGTGCTTAACCACTGAGTGACATCCCTAATCCTTTTTATTTATTTATTTATTTTTTTGAGACAAGGTCTCACTAAGTTGCTGAGGCTGGTCTTGAACTTGAGATCCTTCTGCCTCAGCATCCCAGGTCACTGGGATCACAGGCATGTGCCACCATGCCTGACTGTTTCTTAACTTTGTGCTCATTGGTGATTGATTGATTGGTTGGTTGGTTGATAGATACTGGGGATTTTTCAGAGGCGCTTTACCACTGAGCTATATCTGCAGTCCTTCTTATTTTTTATTTTTGAGACAGGATCTTACTAGGCTGCTTAAGTTGTGGTCTGTGGCTGATCTCAAACTCGGAATCCTCCAGTCTCAACCTCCCAAATTGTTGAGGTTGCAGGCATGCATCACCATGCCTATCCAGCTCATTAATGATTAAAAAAATTTTAAGAAAATCGATGTCACATTTTCAACTGTTTTCATACAGATAATCAGTTGGGATACATCCCCACTATTTTTCTCTATGAAATGCACGTGATAGCCCTCTCATCTTTCTCAAAGGCACATTTGCTGCAAAGTATATCCCACAGTTATTGTGCCACTTACCCGCCTGAATGGTAAACTGTCACTAAGCAGCTGTTTTCTAGATAGATATCAAGATGTTTAAGGTTCTCCTGGTTCTACAGTGTAATAAAACATACCAAGATATTAGAGGTTACTTTTTATGACAGAAGGTAATATCTGACTTTATAAAAATTGAAAATTATGATGCGTATACTTTGTCAACTAAAATATTATGTTCATGCAAAAGCTGATTTTGTGATTTTGATTGTCTGTTAATTTTACCAATTTAGAGGACCCATTTTTCAGTTTCTAAAACTTTTTTTGTGTGTGTGTGGTGGTTCTGGGATTCGAACCCAGGGCCTCCTGCATATCAGGCAAACACTTTACCACTGAGCTACATCCTCAGCCTCATCTAAAAGATTTTTTATAGTATGTTACATTTTAAGTTGTCTCACATGAAAAACAAATTCCTGATTTCTGAATTAGGTTTTCCATTTTTGAAAGTGTGTTACTATTGCAAAACACAGCCCACTTCATGTAGTACTTCTGCAAAATTCTCCATGTCAGTTTTTGGGAACGTACTGACGTTAGGGCTGTATATATCTTCACAACATTGAGAATCTGTCCAGCGTAGTTTTTCAGTCCAAGTTATGGTGGTAGAAGTATAGCTCAAGTAAGGTTTAATTGTAGAAAGTATTTTAGCTAGAGTTGATAGGAAGGGTTATTACACTAATGAATAGTTGTTGAATAAAGAAAGTTTAAGTGGTACTTCTTGTTTTTTAAGAAACATCAAAACGGTTGTGTTTCTTCAGCCTTTTAACTTCTCTGCTGTGTCCAGAGTTTATCATGCATGCTTGTATTACTTCTATACTGAATTTCTGATCTTTCTGCATTGTATCTGAATTTTCTGAATGTTATTACTTCTTATTTTGGAGTTTAGTTTCCAGTAGTCTTTTATAAGCATCTGGTTGAGTGAATTAAGATAACTTGCTAGTAAATTAGAACATAAAATCCAGTGTCACAAAGCTAATGCCTTTTTCTATCTTCCTCTCCCCTATACTTAAAAAAAAAAAAAAGACCAAAGGTATATTTGCCAGGCATTTGATACTAGTACTCATGACATACAGATGAGTGAGAATATTTAAGAAACTCAGTCTAATGAATTCCCCTCATCTCTGCCTTCATTTTCATATAAATGCATATACACATTCATACCCCTATCAGTTTTTAACCTGAGATTTCAGTTTGAAAGCAGCATTAAATAAAAGGTTAGCATTTTATCACTCCTTAGTCTGAAAACGTGGTTTTCAGTTTTATTAATTGTAAATTCTTCTAGGGTTGCATTAATGTGATAAAATAACTAACCATTATTAATTTTACCTCACCACTTGCAATGTACTGTTTAAAAACTTAAGTTTGTTTTGAAAATTAAATATTCATATACATTCAAGATATTTTGGTACTTATAACCAAGTAAATTCGCTCTCCTTGATTTTCAGTTGCTGAATATTTATATTCAAAAAAGAAAAATCCTTATTTTTCTGACTATTTATAGCTTCTTTCATCAGAAGAAAACTACCACAGCATTTGTTACAGCCAGTCAGATAGTCAGTGTGGTTCTCCTCCAAGGGGTTGGTCAGAAGAGTTGGATGAACGTGGGCATACCTTATATACCAGTGACTATACTAATGAAAAGGTACTTTCTTTTTTTCTCATCTAGTATTTCTAGGCAGAAATCTCTTATGAATAGTTGTGTACTGAAATTTTAGTAATATTAAAAAAAAAACTCATGTTTTATTTGTGTTTATAACTCAGTTGAGACCAACTTTTTAAGGACAGACCAGTTGTCATTTGCTTAGATTTCCTCAATAAGCATATTTCTTTAGGAATACTCTTTTTAAAATTGCTTTCTCAACCTACCATTTTTATACATTGTCTCACTGCTTATACTCCTTTACCCATTACAACCAAATTTGTATAAAACAAAATCCATGAATCTAGTATTTTATGATTAATTGATTTGGCAGTGAATATTGGAGTTTTGTGTGTATATTAAATCTGGTATCATTTAAGAAGGTAACTGGTTGATGGTGCTAGTTTATAGTGAATAAACTCTTGGGAATAAACAGAGTAGGATTTTGTCCTTCTTCTCTGCCTCAGTTATTTGACACCAGAACATTTGGAAGTGGCAGTTTTATTTATACCATAATGTAGATCATATGTTTGTATTAGTAGCCGTTAGTGTCTTTCCACCCTCTTATTCCCTGTTTGTTGCATGAAGTTCTCCTGTTACTGATATTTAAATTGTATTGAGTAAAATGCGTAGGCTAAGGGAAGCAATACTTAAGGGTTTGTGTGAAGCGAGGTTTACATTGTTAAGTTTTATACTTGAACTCTGAAAAACAATTTCTTTTGCTGTCTCAAACCTGTTTTCAGGATGGGAGTTTATCTATTTTCCAGTATATATGTACATCTATATGTTTTTATGTCATATGTTTCTTGTGATGTTGTTAAGTGTTGCTTGAATCACTAGCCTGACATTTGAAGAAAGAGGAAATTCCCATTAAAACTGAGCACTATTCATTTTTACCAAACTTAAAGTGCAAGTCTATTAGTGTATGTTTGTTAACCTTTTTACAGTGTTCTTGAGCAAGTAGAATAAAATTCATAAAAAATAATGTCTAATATCTTTAGTAGTAGCAGCTTATACTCACTTTTATCTAAATATTTAAAAACCTGTTATGTTTTTATAGTGGCTCAAGCATGTTGACGATCAAGGTAGACAATACTACTACAGTGCGGATGGATCTCGGTCAGAATGGGAATTGCCAAAGGTAATAACTTTAACAGTAAACTCTGTTTCAGGTAGTAGATGAAGTGATATCTTAAGACAGTTTCAACAGACTTGTTTTTAAATTATTTAACCTTTTAAAATGTAGAAAGGCTAGGTTTTTCAGAATTCATTGAGAATCCCGTACCTCACTAAATTTTCCTAAGATGTACAGTCAACTTAGAAACACTATTACTGCAACATTATTACTAATACTATAGTACTGACTATTCCTATTCAAAAGTTCTTTTTGTTTAGCTTGAAATTGGTCTTTCATTATTCCTGAAAATAAGAATTCTCTTAAGTACCATTAGTGCCATGTTATATCTAGTTGGCTTGAGTTGTCAAGAAACTAGTTTGGGGTCAGTTGAGTCAGTCATGTGAGAGGTAGCATGTGGTAATAAGATCTTCTAGGGCGTTGACTGGATTCTCTTTTTAAGAGAGGAAGGAGCTGAGGTATCAGGATCTCAAAGGATAGTTCTGTAGCAACAAGGACTCGTTATCTTATGATCGATGTGTAGTTCTCAGTTTTAAGATATTATTTCATCTTCTGCCATCATTTGCACTTAGGATAGAGTGTTAAAATGTCTTGGCAAATTTATAAACTTATAATTAAATCAAATGTTGAGAGGAGGTATGAGGAAATAGAAAAATAAAGTAGAAACCCTACTTAGTGCAGTTTTGACTATATAATAAAGACAGTTGCAGGTTAAATTCTGTACTTGAAATTTATACGTATTAAAGCCTAAGGTAATTTCTGTCAGCTATACTTATAATGCCCAATGCATATACGAGAAATTTAATTTAACTCTTTTCTGAATGCATCTTTGGTGATCAGTACTATTTTGTCTTTAAAGAAGTTTGTTACAAATTTGGAAAGAGGAATGATGTTCATATAACAAGTAATTAAATGTGTGTGTGTGTGTGTGTGTACCAATACATAACTGGTTTAGTATCAGGGATAGGGAACCATAATACTGCTAGACAAGAACGAAGGATCTGGAAGGAGAAAGAAAAGGGTGAATGAAGAGAAGAGAGAGAAAAAACAAAATTATCTCCCACCAAAAATGAAGTCTGTGGTTTAAAATTTTAAATAAAATGTGTGAAGATATGTAATGCCACAGTCATAAGAAATCAAGAATGAGAACATTGTACTCCAAATAAAAGTAATCTTCTTAATAACTTAAAGAGTTATTTGTACTATGATGATCAGAGTTAAAGACTTTCATTTTCAAAGATGCAAAAATTATGATAAACAAATATGAATTTGGTAAGAAATAAATTAGCAGTCTTCAAGATGAAAAAGATGGTCATTGAAATAAAAATGTAGTAGATAGCATAAGCTCTAGTCAGAGGGACAGGAAAATAACAAAAATGAAAAGATTATTAAGAGAACTGAAGTATGGGTTGAAATTTTCCTATAGTTGTCTACTAGGAATTCTAAAAGAAGAGAGTGGAAGAAATGATAAAGAGAAAATATTTGAAAATATTCCTGGGCATTTTCTAAAATTGAAAGAAGGCATGAGTCTTTAACTAAAAAATCTGCCATAAATACTATTCAGGATATATAAATAAATTCTCCTTTTTGTAATCCTGCTCCCTCTCTGGGACATGTGGGGTGCTGCCTTTGCTGTCGTTCACTTAGTGCATGGCGAGGATAATTCACAGTGCTGCTTGCATTCAGTTGGGAGTTTCAGCAGGGCTCCTCCTCACAGTACCCACATAGCGTTAGAAAGATACTGTATGATTAGTGCCTGTTAGGGGTGACTGATGGGGTTACATCTTCCATCCTGCACAATGCATGATACAGAAGGATATTCTTTCTTTTGTGCCGTTGACCAGGAATAGAGCAGAATGAAGGTAACCATAAAACTACTAGTCAAGAAGGAAGTATTGATTATAGGAAGTTCTGCAAATGGAAGGAAAATGTTAACTGAAAAAAACTTGGAAAGTCCAGAATGAATGGAAGAGTGACTATCAGAGGAGACTGTTATCCTGGGTTTTTAAAATTATGTTTGACATTTGAAATAAAAAATATAACATTTCTAAAGTAGGACTCATGTAGAGACGATATTTAAGACAACTATGTCATAAAGAGGGAAGAGTAAAGGAATGTCATCATTATTAGTAAGATTTCTGTATTCTACTTAAAATAGTAAAACAGTGATAGTATTAGACTGTGATAATTTAAAGTATGTGTATTATAATCCCTACAGCAAGTACTAAATAAATGTAATAAGAGAGACTTAAGAATCTAGATATATTAAAATATTATAGTAATTGCATTAAATATAAATCATAAATCTGTTAGTTTTTCAGAATGGTAGAAAATCGACTTCAGTATATGCTTCTACCAAAAAGTCACTTCAAATATGAGACAGCATACTAAAGGTTCTCTCCCAAATCTACAAAGGCTCATGCTTCATAGTGAGATTACAGAAGCTTTCCCCAGGGAGATAGGAACTTAGGATTTTTTTAACCACTGCTTCTATTCAACCATTAAATGAAGAAATAATAGAATTGAAAAGAGATAAAACTGTACTTCTGATTATTAAAAAGCTCAAAAGAATGTAAACTTAAAACTGATAAAGTTTCTGCAAAGATGCTAAATATAAAACCAACATAAAAATTACACATTTATCCCATAAAAAAATCATCTTGTAAACGTGATAGGAATAAAGATCCTACTTAACATTTTTAGCTGCAGCAGTAAGTGTCATAACTAAGAATATTCCTATTAAAGTTCTGTGAAACATTAAAACTCTTGATTTAGGAGGCTTTATTTTTTAAAAAATATCCAAATTCATCTACACGTTCATTGCATTCTCATTTGATATCTCTTCCCTCACTACTTTTTGGAACTGATTCTGTAATTTATACTAGTAAACAAAGATCTGTGAAGAGCTAAAATATTCCTGATAGAGAATTGGAAGTTGAGCCAGGGGGGTTTTGTTCCTGCTAGTGATTTAGTTGGGGTAGTAAGGGCACATGTGTAGATAGAGAAATAGATCCGTGAAACAGAATAGAAAACTTAAATGTTCCATTACAAGTTAATGGGGAAGGCACTGACCATCCAGTAACTGTTGCTAAGATTATTGGTTATTCACATGAAAAAAATGAAATAAAAGTAGGTTTTGATCTTACTTCATATGAAGTTCAATGTAAGTTTAATAATAGAAGGATATACCAGAGAATATCTTTGACTTCACAGAAAGGATTTCTTAAACTGGACCCAGAAGCTATTTTATAAAAGGAAACATTGCCAGATGTTACCATAGTAAAATTAAACACAAAAGCTAAAATTCTACACATATAAGATACCATAAACAAAGGGGGAAATGAGTTACAGACCAGGAAAAGATATATTTAGTTTACATACCCTGGAAAAGTTTAGAATCCAGAATAGTTCTCTGTATATAACAGTAAGTGAAAGACAAAGTTGAAAATAGGCAAAATGTATAAGTAAGCATGACGCAGAAGAGGAACTATTCAATAAATATCTGAAAAGTTGTTCAGTTTCCACAAGTAATCAGAAAAATGTTAATATGAGATAATATTTCAACATTGAGATAAATTTTAAAGAATATCTGTGTATGTATACATACATGTGCATGTGTGTGTGTGTACATGAACACTGAACTTATGTGGTATATCTTGGGAGGCAGGGGAAAAAATGGAACATGGATGTTGTGGTCAGAGGGCATTTAATTTGTCTGTAATATTTTCTTTGTTTGTGGGAGTAGTGGGGTACCAGGGATTGAATGCAGGAATACTTGATCACTGAGCCATATCCCCAGCACTATTTTGTATTTTACTTAGAGACAGAGTCTCACTGAATTGCTTAGCACCTTGCTTTTGCTGAGGCTGGCTTTGAACTTGCAATCCTCCTGCCTCAGTCTCCCAAGCTGCTGGAATTATAGGTGTGTGCCACCATGCCTGGCAACATTTTATTTCTTTTGGGGAAAAAAAAAAAATCTGAAGCAAATGTCTTAATATTCCAAATCTCAATGGTGGGTTCTTGTTGTAGTCTCTCTTTTTGCACATATGTTCAAAATAATTCAGAACAAAATCTCAGTTAAAATTCTTTAAAAAAAAAAAAATGGATGTTCCTAAGGGAAACAGTTTTTAAAAAGTAGGTCTTTGTGTCTGTTTTAACTGTGGGGATCTTCTTGGTTTTCTTCTAAAATTATGTGCTCCTTACTACTATCTTCTTCGTTATTTTACATATAACATTAATTTCATTTATGCCTTATTTCAAGCTTTTATGAATATGTTGTTGCTTGTGAATCTGTGAACACATTTAAAATTGTGATAATTATCCATTTAATTTTACATTATTTTTGTTGTCACATAGAAAGAACTTCTAAATTGTAGTAATTACATGCTTAAAAGCTAGGATAGCTTCCATTAAAGTTTATATACAGACTTACACAAAACTACACATTTTAATTATCATTAGTGATGATTGTACTTCAGGGAAGATATAGCACTATACAGTAATTGGGTCTTTTTGTACCTAGAGATGTCAGGCACAGAATTGGGGGTGGGGGCTTTAAACATCATCATTGTTTGGTCTAGAAATTATCCTTTGTGAACCTATGTGATAGTCTTAAGTTTGCTGTTTCACAGTGAATTAAAAACACATCTATACACAGTTGACGGGCTATGGCAAATTTTAACGTGGAGAAGGAAGTAACAGCTTTGGGAGACATTTGGGGAGGCCTGGGTGGGACTCAGTTTAGAGTATAAAGAAGTGATATATTGTCGAGTGGAAGATATTGGAAGATTTTTAGAATAGGAAAGCATCCCTAAAATATAATTTTATTGAAATTATAATCAGGGTCATTAAAAGCTAAGATTTGCTGGACTGTTTTAGGGGTGAGAGGAGTGGATGTCAGGTATCCTTAAGTTTGAGGAGAAGAATTTATCTGTTAAAAGTAGATTATTTGGTCATTTTCATTATAATTTATTGAAATTGCCTGCATAAGACAGCAAAACTCTTCAGACCCTGTGTTTCTAGATGTTTTTTTTTCTTGGTGATCTACCTGGAATATCAATTCTTGCATGATTTAATATCTTACTGGTCACGTGTTTTTTAATTTTATATGCTTTCTTTTGACAATGATTACCTATCTTTGTAGGCGAGCAGTATGTTCAGAATTGACTTTTAGAATTAGTATCATCACTTTCGAAAAACAAATGTATTCTGGCTTTTAAATGAAAACAAAGACAAAACCTAAAACCCCAACTCCCTCTTTTTTGTCTTTTTTTTTTTCCTCAAAGTACAGTCTCAGGCCTTATTGTATATGTCATTTTTTACTAACAGATATTAATTTTACAAATTAACAGGAATTTTTGTGACATTTCCATGCACGTTTATATCGTGTTGATGATGTCCATCCTGCTCTTCTACACTCTCTTGTCCCCCAGTCCTAAAGTCCCTAATGGTTCCCTTTCTACTTCAGGTGTTTTTGTTTGTTTCCACATATGAGAGAAAATATATGGTACTTGTCTTTCTGTGTCTGACTTGGTTTGTTTAGCAGGATGACCTCTAGTGCCATCCATTGCCCTGCACAGTCAGGATTTCATTTTTCTTTATGGCTGAACTTTCCACATTGTGTGTATATACCATATTTCTTTTATCTATTCATCTATTGATGGACAACTAGGCTGATTCCATATCTTGCCTATTATAAAGAATGCTATATTAAAAATGGGTATGCAGGTGTCTCTTTTGTATGCTGACATTATTTCCTTTGGATGAATACCCAGGAGACATATAACTGGATCATGGAGTAGTTCTCTTTTTAGTTTTCTGAGGAAACTCCCACCAATAGTGTGTAAGATTTGCTTTTTCTCCATACTCTTGACAACATTGTATTTCTGTTTTTTAAATAATAGCCATTGTAACAGGTGAGGTGGAATTTCAGTATGGGTTTGATTTGTATTTCCTTTATAACTAAAAATGTTGAGCATATCCCCGTGTATTAATTGGCCATTTGTACTGCTCTTTAGAAGTGTCTATTCAGATTATTTGCCCATTGTTTCTGTAGCCATACAGAAACTTTTAAATATGATAAAATCCATTTGTCAATCCTCTGCTTTTGTTTCCTGAGCTATTAGGGTCCTGTTCAGGAAATGGTTGTATGTGCCAATATCTTCAAGTGTTTTCATAATGTTTTCTTGATAGTTTCAAGGTTTCAGATCTGACATTAAGATCTTTGATCCATTTTGATTGATTTTTTTTTCTTTTATACAGATCTAGTTTGTCTTCTACACATGCGTATCCAGTTTTCCTAGCACCATCTGTTGAAGAAACTATCCGGTCTCCATTAAATGTTTTTGGCATTTTTGTGAAGAATTAGTTGACTGAAGATGCATAGCTTTATTTCTAGTTCTGTGGTTTTATCTTGTTCATTGATATTTTGATGGGGATTGCATTGAATCTGTAGAACACTTTGTGTAGTATGGCCATTTTAACAGTATCTTCTCCCAATCCCTAAACATGGGAAGTCTTTCTACCTTCTGGTGTCTTCTTTAATTTCTTCCTTGAGTGTTTGTAATTTTCACTGTAGAGTTCTTTCACTTCCTTAGTGAGATTTATTTCTTGGTATGTATGTATGTATGTATTCATTCATTCATTCATTTGCTGCTATTGTGAATGGAATGAATGCTTGCCTAATTTTAGCCTCAGCAATTTCTGTGAAAAAGCTACTAATTTTTGTATGTTGGTTTTGTATCCTGATACTTTATTCAATTTGTTTTTCAATCCTAAATGTCTTGATGAAATCTTTTTAAAAATTTTCATGTTTAGAATCATATTTTCAGCATACAGGATTAATTGGCTTCCTCTTTTCCTATTTGTTTATCTTTTATTTCTTTCTTGCGTAATTTGCTCTGCTTAGAATGTCTAGTATTTTATTAAATAAGAGCAGGAAGAGTTGATGCATTGTCTTGTTCATGATCTTAAAGGAAAGACTTTCAGTTTCTCCCCTTGTATGATGTTGGCTGTGGGTTGGTTGTATATAACGTTTATCATGTTGAGGAATGATCCTTGTTTGCCTAATTTATTCAGGGTGTTTATCATGAAGGGATGTTGAATTTTTTCCAAAGGCTTTTTATGTATCTATTGAGGTGATCATGTGGTTTTTACACTTGATTCTATTTATGTGCTATGTTATGTTTATTCATTTGCATATATTGAACCATCCCTGCATCCCTGGAATGAAACCAACTTGATCTGATTTTTTTTAATTTGTTGAGTTTGACTTACAGGTACTTTATTGAGAAGTTTTGTATTTATGTTTAGAAATATTAGTTATATGATTCTGTGTGTGTGTGTATTTACCAGGTTTTGAAAGGTTTAGGAATGGTTTTTACCCTTGCCATTTTATGGAGTAGTTTGAAGATCGGTATGTTAGTTCTTTAAAAGTATGGTAAAATTCAGCAGTGAATCCATCAGGTCCTGGTCTCTTTTTCATTGAGCAACTTTATTCCTGCTTTATTAGCATTACTTGTTATTGACCTATTTAGGTGTTTTTTATCCTCTTGATTTAATTTTGGTAGGTCAGAGGTGTTCAGAAATTTGTCCATATTTTCTAGGTTTTCTAATTTGTCATATAGTTTTTCACTATATCCCCAAATGATCCTTTGAATTTTATTGGTATCTGTTGTAGTATTTTCTTTTTCATCTTTAATTTTATTTGTCTTCTCTCTCTCTCTCTCTCTTTTTTTTGGTTAGTTTAGCCAAAGGTTTGTCAATTTTGTTTATCTCTTCAAAGAACCAACAGTGTTTCATTGATGCTTTGTGTTCTTTTTATCTCATTTCGTTGATTGCTGCTTGGATCTTTATTAATACTTAACATTACTGATTTACAATTGGTTAATTTTTGTTTTCCTAAGACCTGGAGATGTATTATTACATTATTTGAGATTTCTCTTCTTTTGATGTAGGCACTCATTGCTGTAAAACTCTCCTTTTAATACTACTTTCACTGTATCCAGCAGGTTCTGGTATGTTTCTATTTTCATTCGATTCAAGGAATTTTTAAATTTCCCTCTGACTTCTTTAGTGACCCACTGTTTGTTAATACTGTGTTGTTCAGTTTTCATGTGTTCATACAATTTCTGCAGTTGCTTCTGCTGTTGTTCATTTCATTGTGATCAGATAAGTAAATAGCAAGAAATTATTACAGTATTTTTTAAAAAATTTAAAAACTTGCTTTGTGGCCAATTTTGGAAACAGTTCCATGTGCTAATGAAATAAATGTATATTTTGCAGCTGTTGGATGAAATATTATGTAGATGTCTACTAAGCCCATTTGATTTACAGTGTAAATTAGCTACTTCTTTGTTCACATTTGTCCTGTTGATCTATTTATTGGTTAAATGGGGGTATTGAAGATGCTCACTGTTACTATCTTAGGGCCTATTTCTCCCCTGATATCTATATTTTATAAAATTGTGTGTTTGTTTCATAAAATTCTGTGTTCTAATGCAAAACTCTTAAATATACAAATACTATTGTGTGTGTATATAAGCGTTATTTTAAAACCTTAAACCCAAAATTAAATTCCAAGTAGAAAGCTACCTTAAAAAATAAATTTGTCCAATGACATCCTTTTCTAAGTTATGAGTTAATATTTATTGAGAATATACTACCAGGGAAAAATGTAGTGCATTTTTATACTTCATTTACTCTTTAGAGCAACTCTATGAATGAGATGATGTTTCTGTTGTATCTGTTTTTGCAGTTGAAAAAAACTGAGATATTTTGTTAAAGATAATAGTAACTAAGTTTCTTCAGCACCAAAATCTGTGATCTTCTCAATTGTGTTACAGTGCTGGTCAAAGATAAGAAAACTGAGGCTGGAAAATTTATGGTAGTGTCATATGTTGAATTTCACCTAGTAGTCATGTGTAATTTGGAACCAGCATAGATTCTGCTTTTGTTTCTATTTATGAAGTAAATTTTGTTTTCTTTAGTACAATCCTTCAGCCCAGCAGCAAAGAGAAATAATTAAAAGTAGGAGCTTGGACAGGCGGCTGCAAGAACCAATAGTATTAACAAAGTGGAGACATAGCACCATTGTTTTGGACACCAATGACAAGGTAGGATTTTTGGGGGAAAAGCTGATGAGAATTTTGGCAGGTTCTTTGTGCATCATATTGTGCAATGATTGTAACCATTTTTGCTAATATCTTGTTTCATGTAATGTATCTGTTGTTACATATGAATTTTTGCTAAAACATTTGATTTCTTTTAAACCAACTTAAGCTTTTGATCTGTGCATATGATGAAATGTAATTGTATTATCTTCCCAATTAAATTGTCTGCCTTAGTGACTGTGTTTTTATGTATTTAGTATCAGTTTGTCATTAGGTAGGTTTTGGCCTTGAGTTTTTACATTTTTACTCATTGGACTGACTTCTTTGTGGCTTACACATTTGAACCTAGTAGGTGACAAATGTTTTCGCTCCTATCATTTTCAGGTCACACTTCTGTTATCCTTATATGTCTTCAATCTCTAGGTGGTTTCATTTAATTTTCTCCATCTTAGGGAAGACTGGAATCCTACTCTCTTTTGTTTCCCTAAATGCTGTCTATACAGAGTACTTCTTTTATCAAACTGAGAAGTGATGTTCTCACGTTGCTGAGAAGTGGTGTTCTCTGTTTCACATGGGGGATGAATTTTGGTGCAAACAGTACAAAGGACTTACTTCTTTACAATATGGTTTCATTTTGGGGATGGAGTGGGTGCTTAATATGCATTTGCAGAGTGTCAGATACCCCAGTGGGAAATGCAAAGGCAGTGGTAACACCCCCAAATTAAATATATTATTTTTAAAAGATCCTTGTCACTGAGGACTCTTTTTTTTTTTTTTTTTTTTTTAAACTGTCAGGCTTCTCTTGCAGCATCAGTAGGTTTTTTTGTATTTTTTCCTGAATTTTTTTAGGTAAAAACAAAATGAACTCTCTTAAGGCATATTTTTCTATGTTTGGATACTTCTAGTCTTATATCCTTTTATAATTAATTGATTTTAATTGCTCAGTCAAAAAAAAGTGTAGTATTTTGGTATTGTAAGTGACTATAAAGTTAGTCTTTGTATGTTATGAAGTAGACTTGTGGAACTAAAGAAATAATCTACACACATACCATATTTATAAAATGGAATTAAAGAACAGCAGTGAAAGTAGATCAGTTTCTAGCATAAGGATGTTAGGCAATTGAATCTAGAAGGCATTTTAAAGGAATGTCCTTCTTGAGTCTGTATTTTTGAACATAGGCTTGAATATATTTTTTAGGATTTAAATTAGTCTAGGCAGGTAAAATTCCTGGAAACTTGTAATACAAAAATTCATTCAACTCCAGGAATCAGATTACTGTTCAGGATATGTAGAAAGCAAGCTCTTAAACACCATATGTAATACTTGAGGGCAAAAGCCATTGTTAAACTACCTCCACTGCCTCTTCATACTAGAAGAAATAAGATGATTATTTGGTGATATATACTTAAAGTTCCTTTCTTTCTTTCTTTCTTTCTTTCTTTCTTTCCTTTTTTTGATCTTCCTTGGGATTTCTTTTCCATCTATTTCTTAAAACAACTTGTGTGAAATCCTACTACATTTCCTTTTCCAAGAATGATTGTATTGAGACCAGAGATTACTTGTTTCTAATAGAAATATATTTGGCCCCCATCTTAACACTTTGTAAATGAATTCATAGCTAATTGCTTCATTAAGTAAACTCTTTTATTTATTATTATTACCTTGTACCTTCCTAAAATAGGGTAGACTTTGAAGTTTTGAGAAAAGGGACTAAACCAGAACAAACTAGCTAATATGTAATATAAGGGATGTAGGTATATGTAATTTGAATTATGATCAAAGGAACTTAATATTGTATGGCAAGTGTAATGAAAACAGGTCCTAATTCATCTGGGAGATAACCTTGGAGGTGGAGGTAGGTGTGTATATGGCTCTGTGTATACGTTCGAGTGGATTTTTTTGTTTTTGCTTATGTATGGTTATTACTAAAACTGTTATTTGTAAATAACTATATATATACACAAATATATAAGTGTAAAATTATTTGTTGTTTATAATAGCTATAATTGTTATGCATACATCATTACTTCATTTGTGGATTTTATTTCTGTAGAACTGACAGTGCTTTTAAAAAATGTCAGAAGTGCCTTTCATTTTATTCAATTACTTAATTTCTAATTAGTGAACCATAAATCTTTCATTTTTCTCAGACTTCTTTAATAATAAATATTCTTGTAGAAGTCAAGAAATTGAGGATGTCAGAAAAAAATTAGTCTAAATGAGATTTGGGCAATAAGTTTAATTCCTTCTTGTAGAGACATTTTTGTAAATTTTAATATTTTCTCCACTGATAGTGTGGACTTTAGGTTTAATTTAACATTGTCCCTTCAAAGGTTTCCCTGTGGACTTTCATTACTATGTGGAGTTAATGGTTTTTGCATTGTTACTTAAGACAAATTCTAATTTGTTCAGTATCTTTTCCAATTTTATAAGCACAGAAAACTGGAATGATAGAAATGAGATGAATATTTGAAGGCATTATTTGATTTGATATAAAAATTGATAATAAGTATTGGCAAATAGTTTTTCTAAGAGCTGTTACTGGCTAAAGTAAAATTTCACTTTACAATTTCCAAATATTCCTGTAGGTATTTATACCTACCATATCAATATGAAGTTGGTTTGGTGACTTAATATATATTTATCCACAAGAGTTTAGATTTTAATTATTTTAAGCGTAGTTAATTTAGTTGGGCATGGTAGTGCACACGTGTAACTCTTAACTACTTGGAAGACCTAAGCAGGAGGATCGAAAGTTTGAGGCTAGCCTGGGCAACCTAGCAAGACCATATCTCACAATAAAAGTTTAAAACCCTGGGAATGTAGCTCAGTGTTAGAGCATTAGCCTAGCATGTGTGGGGCTCTGGGTTTAACCCCAATACTGGGATAAAAAAAAAAATCAAACTGATGTGTAACATAATTTTAAGCCAGTATTTATCATTTGTTTTGAGTAATTCCATGACCATTATTTTAATTAAATAAGCTAATTGCTAGGGCTGGGGTTGTGACTCAGTGGTAGAGCGCTTGCCTAGCATGTGTGAGGCACTAGGTTTGATTCTCAGCACCACATATAAATAAATAAAAAATAAAGGTGCATTGACTAATAAAAATTTTTTTGAATGAATTGCTACAAATTTTGCTGTATTTCATAAATTTTTAATAACATCTGTAGTTTCCAAGGCAGTATTCTGTGAGTTTTAGAGCTGAATACAGGAAGGTAAAATAACAAGGAAAAAAATTTTTCTCAGACTATTTTTTTAAGCTCTCCCACTATGAGTACAGGGAAAAATAGATTTATATAAGCTAGAGTAACTTTGTTCATTACTTATTTCTTGTAGGAATCTCCAACTGCCTCAAAACCCTGCTTTCCTGAAAATGAATCTTCTCCCTCTTCACCAAAGCACCAAGATCCAGTTAGTATGATAGAAACATACAGTATTATATGTAGTTCAGTTATTTCAATTAGTTTCAATAAATTGGTTTCTCTGAATATAATGTTTAAATATATCTTGGGATCTTATTGATAGGATAGCCCCCTTTTGTGCAAAATAAAACATGATTGATTTATATACCATATTTTACGTGACATATTTATATTTGTTTTTTAAAAATAAATATAAAAATTCCCAAAGGATACTATCGAATTATACTTTTCTTCCAGGTGCAGTGGCACCTGCCTGTAATCCCAGGCTAAGGCAGGAAGATCAAGTTAGAGGGCAACCTTGGCAATATAGCAAAACCCATTTTAAAATATGTATGTAGCTCAGTGATAAAACACTCCTGTGTTCAACCCCAGTATTGGGGGTGGGGAGGAAGGAGAGACACACACACACACACACACCCCTTTTTTCCCCTCAGACCAGCAGTCTAAGGTAAGAAGCATCTTCCCCCACTTCTAATGAGCATAGATACCCTTCTTTTTCTGTGCTGTAAAGTTCATTGCTCAGTCTGTGCCAGGTGAATATTGGTGATAATGTGTATCTGTTGCCAAATTTCCTTCAAATTCTCTTCTGTCACCCATCTAACTTGAACAGTTTTACTCAATCTCTCCTTTCACTCACTCGCAGTCTGCCTTCTCATGCTGATCCTGCTGTTGCCCTTTGTTGACTTCCTTGCTGTTTAGAATTAAGCCTAAAGTTTTTCGCAAGGACGGACGGTGCGTGCTCTGGCTCTTGACTGCTTCTCCAGCCTTATCTCATATTTCTCATATTCTCATCTTCCCTTCTTTCTCGTTTTTCTCCTGCCCCATTGTCTTTTCTCAGTCCCTCAAGGGAGCCTGCTTTTCATCTCCAGGCTGTTGAACATGTTGTTTCCTCTGCCCACTTAACATTTCTTTCCCACATCTTTGCCTGGTCAACTTCTGTTCATTTTATTAGGGCTCAGTTCAAACTTTGCTTCTTTAGAGAATTAGAATAAAATCCTCTGGATTAGATAAGGTTTTCCTTTTTTTAGTATTGAATTATATTTTAGTTGATTTCATAAAAAAAAGTAACTCTTTTCATTACTACTCTCCTATAGGAACCTCTAACTTCATCATCAGGTGTCATCTTCAGGAGCAGAGTATCTCCAGTTATCTACTACAGGGCCATATAACAGTTGCTCAATGAATATTCATTGAATGAATAAATGAAACTAAAGCTTTTTAAAAGACATTTTTATCATTACTTTCCTATTTTATGAAGTTATGATAGACTATTATTTTTTAGTCAGACTTCAACATGTGGTCCCTATCCACATGTTGTATACATTTCCTTCTTTTCTTATTTTTAATTGGTACTTAGTAGTTGTACACATTTACTGGATACAATATGATGTCCAAAGTGTACATTGAGTAATGATCAAATCAGGGTAATTAATATATCTACTCAAACTTTTTTTTTTTTTTTAAACATTTCTAACATTGGCTCAATCTCCCTGTGTGGGATGGGCCTTGCAGCCAAGACCTGTACCTCTTTAAAAATTAACTCTTAAGGAGGTCATGTCATGCTAGTCTCATGTAATAAAAATGGTTTTCTCTTTATTTGTGAACTTCCAAGTCATGTATTGCATCAAATAAGTACAAGTTATTGCAGGTACCCCAAGTCTCCCTACTAGATTTTAAATACAAGATCGATAGGAACTACATGTTTTTACTTTTTATCTTCTGTGTTACCTTTTTTTTTTTGGGGGGGGGGTGCTGGGGATCGAACCCAGGGCCTTGTGCTTACAAGGCAAGCACTCTACCGACTGAGCTATCTCCCCAGCCCCTCTTCTGTGTTATCTTAACACAATATTGGGTCCATAAACATGATTTTAGTTTTGCCAAGAATTACTGTATGAATCTAAGGCACATTGTTACTACAATACTTTTAATATGTCAGTCTGTCTTAAAAAGCAAAAAAAAAAAAAAACCCTTTGTAACTTATTTTAAATAAAGGTAATATACAGTTTTCTTTTTATAGATGCATTTTGATAAAAAGGAATTTCTAGGCAATCATAAATCTTCTACATGGAGTTTCATAGGATTGTTTGCAAATTATTTCCCCACCCTTTTATTCATTTTCTAAAGATAGCATCTAGACAGACCTTCCTGGACTCATGGTACCCTCTGATGGCCATCACAGGGAACTACCTCACCAGTGTTTCTTCCATGGCCTACGACCATTCTGTTCTCATGTAAACAAATGGCATTCTTTTCAGTCCTGGGTACTTCTCTTCTTCCATACATATTGTCTTAGCCTCCCTCATCTAGTCTTGCCCCTTAGATTTGTCATTCCTCCTTGTGCCTCAAGTACCCTCCTCTCTGGTTGCTTTGCTTCTACCTAGTCTTACCCCTCTCCTGCTCTTATCCAGTTATTACTAGGAGATATTTTCCTCCTTTTTCTTTGTAAGTTAAAATAGGGGTTTGAATAAAGGCTTAGTGATAAGAAAAAGGAAATTACAAATTTAGAAGTGAAAATTATACCTTATCCAGTTAGCTACCTGATGTCACCTTAAAGTCTCAACAAATTGCCCATCTACCTCTTTAGTGTCTTCTAATTAAACAAAATTTAAATTCTGTTTTTAAATGCATTATTAATTTCATAGTCCCTTAAAATACTTTTTGAAATAGGCAGTATATAAACATCTTGAAGAACTAATAACATTTTTCTACAATATGAATTAAATAGGCTCTGTGGGCTGACCTAATGCCGGGGTCTAGCCCTAGCAGGGGTCGGGGGTCCTCGGTGGATGGGAGGCGTCAGCACGGTGGAGAAACAGCACACAGGGACACCAAGTGTTCTGAGGCTGAATCTGTCTTTATTTTTTCTGCCAGCCTTTTTATAGATATTTTTCTTTAGTAATGATTATATCATTTTTGGTTAGTTTAAAACAAGAAAAACCTTCAAAAGTACAAACTATGCTTCTTCTCAAAGTACACATTCTCTCTGTATGACAGCCCAGACCAAAACAATCTTATTTCCCAACTTGATTAAAACAATCTTGTCTCCCAGTTAAACTGAGGCACCATGATCTGCCTGCCTTTAACCTTCAGAACAAACACGTTACTAGGTTTTCTGAGAAACCACCCCCACCATGAACTCCAGTGTTTAACAGTGAAAAGTTTTTATTAAAGGGCAAAGAAATCATATTATAGTTAATATTTAGTCTATTTTAATTTCACACGACGGACTACAATCTTACTCTGATTCTCAAAGAATTAGACTAAACATAGGAAAAGCACAAATCATATTCATGACTAACCTAAATGTTTTTATTATGTAAAGTATCTCTAGAATCAACTATTGAAACTAAGAAAGCAGCAAAGGCTAAACACCGCATCCAAGCTCAGAGGACTGCCTCTTTATCCATCTATTATTATACTAAAGCAATCACAGGCTCCTTTAAACTCAAGCACAGCCACAATTGTTTATTTTCATATCTTTTATCTATGTACTACTGCCAGATTTTTATTGTGCGCTATTTTGTGTCCCAATACAGTAAAACTTTCCCAATGTTTTTCCAGTAAGTTTCTAAATAATATATTGATTATTAATATTAAAAAGCAACTACACCTGGAGACATGCCACGCCTATGGCCCCCAAGAGGGAGGACAATCAACAGAACTGTGTCCAGTGTTGAGTTCTTTATTCAACAGACCGTGTCAAGTGTCGGAGTGGCAGGAAATAGATGCAGCACCTAAGAAGCTGTTCTTTATTTGTCCCAGTGTACCCTTGAGAATATGCACTTAAAAGATCCCAATTACTAAATACTGAATGATTTGGAAACTTGAGCTTGTGATTTTTGCCTTCCATTTAGAGTACTAAAATGTGTTAACCATTTTGGAGAAAAACACATTGTAACTCTTTTAAATAAGATTATTAGCAGATAAATTTGCTGTTTCTTTCACTGAATATTAAAAGCCTTTTTAAAGAAAATTTGATTCAAGTATTTAACTTTTTCTAACACTGACCCTTTGATTTTTTTTGTGTGTGTGTGTGGTAAAAATCATATAAAATTATCAGCCATTTTAAACGGTACCATCTCATGGTATTTAGTATATTCACAGTGGTTGTAACTATAACAGCTATTACTTCTGTGTGGTTACAGGACATTTTCATCACCCCAGAAGGAAACCCATACACGTTAATTATCCCTCCTCCCTTTCCCCTACCCTTCATAACCACTAGCCTGCTTTCTATCCCTGTGGATTTAACCTGTTCTGCGTGACTCCTCACACTTGATTCTTTTTTAGCACTATATCATTATACAGGTTTGGTTATTATGTTATAAAAAGAATCTTATTACATGACCAACTAAAGGTAAGGATTTTGATGACCTGTATGGATTTTGGTATTTAGTAATTTTTAGCCTACTTTAGGGAATGTTTATTTTACTAAATGAAATTGATTAGAAATTTTGGAGCCTGCAAAGTGGTCATGAACCTTTGACATTTTTCTCAGATTAAGATAATTGAAATTTTATTCTTGGCTTATTAGGACAGGATAATTTTATTATAAACTTTTTGATTAAAATTTAACCATAGTTGACTAGTCCTTATTAAAACATTTCTGTTTATTTTCAATATGAAGTTCACTTTGTAGTATCAAATATAGTTAAGCTACCATAGTCAAGTATAAATTTGGGCATATTTTACAAGATTTAAGATATTTTTATGTTGTTATCTTAGTAGGAAACAAATACATTAGTAGATTTTGAATCATAGTATGTAGTAAAAGTATACCAAGTAGTATGAAAATTTTTAAAAATGGGTCTAATTTGGGGAAATATTTTTTCTAAATCTCTTACCTATATACCCAACATATATTATTTATATATGTCAAATTTAAGCACTTTTGCTGAATTTAAAAACTTTGGTATTTAAAAGTTAAGGTTTTGTTTATTGGTCACTGATCATCTCTTATGTTTCTTTCATGTTACAGCACTATTAACTTGTTGGAAAATTACTTCAAAGAATGCATACTGAATACTAACTACATGCTAGATGCAGTCCCAAGCACTGGTCATACACTGATGAACATAACAGATGTGGTCCCAACTTGTGGCCTAGTGAAATAGACAGTGGACAAAAATATGTACACAATAATACTTTACATTAAGTGTCTCATAGTCCAATTTGGCTGCTGTAAAAAAAACAGCTATAAACACAATAGCTTGTTAAAATTAGAAATTTATTTTCATAGTTCTGGAAGCTCAGAAATCCAAATCACTGCTAGATTTGGTGTCTGCCAAGACCCCACTACTTGGTTCTTAGATTAGTACCTTCTTGGTCTGTCCTCACATAGCAGAAGGGACAGGGGTTCCTTTTACAAGGGCCCTGATCCCTATCATGGGACCCCAACCTCATGATCCAGTTACCTTCCGAAAACCCCACCTCCAAGTACCATCACGTTGGAAATTAGGTTTCAGGGTATGAAATTTGGGGGATATAAACATACAGTCTCTACTAAAGTGCAATGAGGGAATCAAACTGGGACGGTAGTAAATAATGGCAGATTACTTACTAGTTAAAAGAAAGGGAGGAACAACTTAAGAATGGTCAAGGAAAGATTCTCCGAAAAAGTGACCTAGAAACTAAGATCCCTCCATCTTCCTAGTTGTTCAAGCTTGGCATTTTACCCAGAATCCTTCCTTTTCAAAATCCGCACACCCAGTTCCTATCATCTTTGCTTTTTAAATTTCTCTTGAATTTGGCCCCACTTTTCTCTGTCACTGTCATTGCTGTAGTTCAGGCCTTTGTCTTTTCTTATAGTAATTATTAGAATATCATTCTGGTTGGTTCCCAGTCTTGCCACTCTAGGCTATTGTTTCTGAACTGTCTCATTTCTTGCTCTTCTCCATCTTACCCCATATTTTCAGGGAAATTAAAGGCCCTCAAACATGATAGATTCTCTAGCTTCCATGCCTTTTTACCATTTATTTTCATCTCATATTGCTTCTATCCTGCTAGCTTCTACTCCTTAGCTCCAGGGTCTGCTTTTCTAGGAAACTGTGTCTGATTGCTTTCTCTCTCTATGTAATTCTTATAGCACTTAATACATTGTACATTCTTTTGTGTGTGTGTGTGTGTGTGTGTGTGTGTGTGTTTTGTACATTTGGATGTGGCAAATTTTATTTTAATGGATGTTTAAATTTAGAGTGTTTAATTGAGAGCATTAGTACTTGGGTCTTGATCCATGTTGAGAATTTGGTAAAAGTTCTGTACCCTTTTGAACAATTTGTATACATGAACAATTTTGCACTGCTTTCCGATCATCTGTCGATACAGGTGAGAGCCCCCCCATGTAGATAATTTCTCTTGTCCTTAGACTGTCATCCATTTTTCTTCTAGTTTTGATGCCTGCATATCCTTCCTGCCTTTGTATATTTTACACAATTTCAGCAATGACCTTTTTTTTATGACCATAATTCCTACCGCTTTGTCCTTTCCAATTCCAGTTCACATAACCAGTGCCTGGCTACTTATGTTAATGTTGTTACTTAGTTCCCCTATCTTTGAAAGATTTTCCTCTTGCTTCTAAGGGAGTAGGAACAGTAAATTGAGAATGATTTTATTTAATATCTCTTACATTCTTAATTTGTATAACTGATGTTGATAGGCAAGAGTTCTTATGAAAAGTATCAGACTTGCATATCTAAGGAAATCATATAGCTATGCTTTATGGAAAAAATTAGTGTAAACTACATATAGGTTATTTATGAGTTCTCACTATACCAAAAAAAAAAAAAAGTGAATTAGCTAACAAGCTTTTTGACTTTATCCATGGATAGTGAGATTTTATAAGACTGAAACTTTCAACATTTTCTTTAGATATATTGGGAAAATACTCAATATTTTATTTTTCTCCTATATTAATAAAAGATTTATATTTTCTGATTAAGGTACATTAAAAATATAGGTGAAGAATCAAATTCTGAATCAAGAATATTTTTTATTTGTAAATGTGTGTGTGTGTTTCAGTTTAAAATTGTCACATGTACATATAAGTACTTACTAATGATAATTTCTATAGTTGCAAACACATTTTGATTAAAATCACTTGAATATAGGATGCTAAGGCAGTGAGAAGGTGTGAAGATACTTTTTCATTTTCATCTGGAAGAATTTTAAGATAACATTTAATTGGTATAATGACTTTTGCCTTCATAGAATCTGATGATAAAGTTTGTCACTGTTTTTGGCCTCACTTAGCTAATCTAATTTTTTCAAAGCCCAGCTTACCATGTAGTGTGTTTAATAAAGTGTTGAGATTTTTATGCCACATTAAAGCCAATTCTATGCAGAATACCATTTACTTTTGGGAAATTTATTAAATAGTAGCTGCATTTGTTCTACCTAGTTATTTTTATATTCTAACAGTATGTTAGCATATTAAATATGTTTTTCACGTTTTCTATTTTTTGTGTGATATTTATCATTATGGCATTGTTTCACTTTCTTTGAATAAGAAAATTAAATCATTTTCCAAGGGCTGACTTATTCATATGAAAATCTAATTTGATAGCAAACTACTGTGACTATATAGAGAGGAAATGTCTAATTATAAGATCATCGAAAATAACTTTAAGTATTAGATAACCATATTACTAATGTATTCTAGAACTAAGCATCTTAACTGACTAACCTTTTCTTTCAAGCTAATTTTTTAGATTACCAGATCTTTTTGGTTTGGTGGTATATTAGAACTTGACATCACTGTCTATGTGAATGGTATATAAACAATATTACTCTGTTCCATAGGGTCAAGAGAAGTATGGATTGTTAAATGTAACAAAAATTACTGAACATGGGAAAAAGGTTCGGTGAGTACACAAATCTTTAATGTTCTTACGTGATTCTGCTGATTGAAATAAATGAGAAGTTGTAATTGTATTCCAGTAGAATTAATTAAAAGGTTCAGAAGAATCTCTTTCTTTTTCAGGGGAGGGGTACTGGCGATTGAACTCAGGGGCACTCAACCACTGAGGCACATCCCCAGCCTTATTTTCTTCTTTTTATTTAGACACAGGATCTCACTGGGTTGCTTAGTGCCTCACTTTTGCTGAAACTGGCTTTGAACTCGCCATCCTCCTGCCTCAGCCTCCTGAGCCGCTGGGATTACAGGCGTGTGCCACCACACCCAGCAAGGTTCAGAAGAATTTCTAACCATGTGTTTTCTAGTGTAATTATGTAAGGTTGCTATAAAATGTATGAAACATTTCCTTTGTCATGGCATATTTCTCAAGTAATTAAATTCAGAGATAATAGGGAAGAGGATTTAGGAAACATTCACTTTCTTTGAATATTATTGTTTTCCCCCCAGTAAGCAATAAATGCAGATGGTGAAAAACAAAGGTACTCTGTCCTGTGAGAAGTCAGTCATCCAGCCACCACTTCCTCTCTCCAGAGGCAACCAGTTCTGAGTCTCATGAGTTTTAGAGCTTTCCTCCAGACATAGGATATATATATAGACGTTCGTATGTACATAGATTAAGTTTTAAACATAGTCTTTTTACAATTTATCTTGAAGATGGTTTTGTTTCATTGCATTTATAGCTGTCACATTATTTTTAACTACAGCATAGTTATATGTTCTCTGGTTAATAAATAAAGGTTAAATTAATAATGGCATAGTTATAACATCATTAATGTAACCTTTGTTTATTTGCAAGAATGTAATAACTATGTGTATTGGTTGACATTTAGGATGCTTACAATTTTTGCTGTTATAAATAAGACTATACATAGCATTTTACATAGTTCCTTTTACACATAGCATATGCAAAGTCATTTTGATGGAATGTATCAAATTGTGCTCTAACATCTTGAATCATTTCCTGTCCCCAGTAGCAGTGCATTTTTTCACACAATCTGCTAGTTCCATATGTTGTAGGGTTGGTTCGTTTGGTATTGCAGATTGAACCCAGGGGTGCTTGACCATATCCCCTGACATTTTTTATATTTTACTTAGAAACAGTTGCTTAGGGCCTCCCTAAGTTGCTCAGACTGTCTTTGAACTCATGATCCCCCTACATCAACCTCCTGAGCTGCTGGGATAATAGGCATGCACCAACACACTCTGCATCCCTCCCCCCATTGTGAAATCTTCTAAAATGTTATGATTTTATAGTCAAAATGAAATCAGTCTGTTAAAGAAAGAGTTCTAAATTTACAAGTAGTTGAATTTTTATGTTTTAATTGAACTGTTTTAGTCAGATTGCTGTTGTAAGTTTTAAGTGCTCTGAAGTAGCATTTATGCAATTATGTGTTCCTCAGACTGTTCCTTGGTAGAATTCATTTATGAAATTGATCTTTGTTTTTCTTTCTCTCTATTTTAGCTGTATGTAATACACATAACTCTATGGCCACTTTCTCTGCTTTTTATTTTATTCCCCACTACCAACCACCTTATGATAAATAGTCTTTTAGACGTTCCACTTGTTTTTTAATACTTTTTTTGTAATTTTTTGTTTTACTCAGCATCCTTTTCATCATCTTCAAATGTATTTACATGGAGTTGAGTAAAATTGTTATTTTAATCTCCCATATACTAGTGGTTTTCAAGCTTTTTGGTCTGAAGACACCTTGAAACTGTTAAAAATTATTGAGTATTTCTAAGGGCATTTGTGTAGGTTATATCTATGTGAGAGATTAAAATGAGAAATCTTTAAAAATAACCTATTACAAATTAATACAAATAACTTTTTATGAAGAAAAAATTCTGTATTTTCTAAGAAAAAAGAATTCCATGAAAAGAGAAGCATTATTTTTTCATTTTTGCAAATCTTTAGTATTTGACATAATAGAAGATGGTAGAATTATTCTCTGCTCTTCTTCTCTGCTTAAAGTCTTTTGTGACATCTATTTTGGTTAGAGTACAAGAAAGTAATCCTTCCTTACATGGTATAATTATGTATATTTTCCTGTTACACCAAAACTCTACAAATGTTAGTTTTCTAAAGGTTCTTTTCAGTGAAGACTGAAAAACTTACCAAACTTTCATATTCAGCTACATTAAAAACCATTAGTCTTTATTGCATTCAAGTGGATTTTTACCTGTGCATAATTTTATAGTATTTTCTTGGGCACTTGGAAATACTTTTTCATTGAGTTGCTAATTTTTCTAATCTTTACACATTTTATTTTGTACAAAGAATCACAAAAACCATTATATTTTGGGAAATTTTCAAAATCATAATTGCAGTGTGCCATGTTCTCCAAAATCCTTTCTGAAGCTTTAATTGTGTGTATGTGTGAGTGTGTGTTAAAAAAACACATTGTTTTCCACCTTAACCATTTTAAGTGTATAGTTTAGTAGTACATGTGGTTATGTAATGGATCTCTAGGACTTTTTCATCTTATAGCACTGATACTCTACCCACTAAATGCTAACCCCTCTACTCTCCTCCTCATCACTTGGTGAGCACTTTTTACTGTGTAAAAAATCGTAGGATTTTGACTATTTAGATATGACATATGAGTAGAATCGTACAGTATTTATATGTTTTGGAACTTATTTATTGGCATCTTGTTCTTGAGATTCATCCATGTTGTTGAAAGTTTTAAGTTTTTATTGTCAACAAACACTAGGATTTGTTTTCTTTGAGGTTACAGACTCATTTCATAGTGGAAATATGCTAATTTAAGCATTTTTTTATGGTAGCATGCAGTAGATGATATTCTGAGATTGTAGATTTACAAATAAAAATAATTCCTTTCAAAATATCTCAAGATTGTCACACAGTGAAATAATAAAATAGGAATATAACAAAATGGTGTCTCAGTAAGCACCAAATAGATCTATTATGTCAATATCAATGAATGCAAATGAACCATACTCATCTGTTGAAACGAAAAAATACTCAAATTGAAACATAAAGCATAACCCAATTAAATACTATATATAAAAGAAACACCTAAAACGATTCAGAAAAGTTAAAAAAAAAATAAGGACATGTCAAGATATAGAAAGTAAAGAAGGAATATTAATTGCAGACAGAGTTCTAGTCTAGAGAGAAAAGCATTAAACATCACAGAGGTGGCCACTATAAAATGAAAGAGCATCACAGTAGATCAACAATGAAGATCTAATCATAAGGAATAGCCATTTACCAACTAAAGTAGCATTAACAACCATAAACAAAACTATGGAAAATAATGGAAAAATAGAGTAGTAATTGATTTTATTTATTTCATTCCTCTTAAGCCCACAATGATCAAACAGATATAAAAAGTATTAGGTCTATTGACAGGTATTAAATTCTATATTCTGAATATAGAAAATAAACCTTCTTTTGAGTCCCTATATTGTTTTCATAAAACTGACCATGTTTGTCTATAAGGAAACCCTAATAAAGTCTTAGTGTTCATGGATTTCATAACTTCCAGCAACTGAATTTCCTTATAAGCTAATTTTAATTTATTTTTCTATATGCAGTCATACATGCTGTTTGAAAAGTAGTTTGCTAGGCTTGCAATAGATATAAGAGTAAATGAAACACTGTTTACAGCTCCAATGGAAGAGATATTTAAGCAAAACTCTGTAATACAGAGTTAAAGATAATGAAGGGGGAGGTTGAATGGTATAACACTGATCAGCTTTAAAGTTCTAGATAAGAACAATGGTAATAGCCTATTCAGTGTGAGTGTACTTGAGTCCTGGAAATAGGACAATTCTAGAAAAACTGCATATGTGCAGAAGTGTTAACATTGGTTACCTTTGGAGTGTGGATTGAAGAAGAAACAGAGGCCTTTTCCTTTATACATGTCTATATTCAGAGTTTTTCCATAGCTGTGTTATCTTTGTAGTTCATGAAATTTTTAAAAAATCTAAAAAATAATAATTTCAGTGACCAATCAATGCATAATTTATTATATGTTTATAATGTACCTAGTCTTTACTGCCCCTTTGGGGAAAGGAGATAACCAAGAAATATAAAACAGTCTGTATCTGTAAAGAATTAGGTGAATGAGATAATAAGCATGTATGATTTTTAATTATATGGAATAAGTTCTTACCAAATATGTTCTTAGTTGGTGATTTAAAAAACATTAACATCCTTGATCCCACTGTGCTCTATTAGTTCCACGTGAAAATAATTAGATATTTTGGTATAGTTATTCTGATAATTTAAATTTCTGATCAAATTCATTTGTTTAGAGGCCTTTGTGATCAGGTTGGAACCATAAATGTCTGTAAATTCTGTTAGCATCATATCCCCACTAAAGGTAATTAGAATGTCAATAAAGGAATTTGGTTAGAAGAACCAAACATTGGCGCTTTAATTGGTCATTTTTGTAATTGCAGAAAGAACTGGTTGTCTTCTTGGGCAGTATTGCAGGGTTCATCTTTACTTTTTACCAAAACTCAAGGAAGTAGCACAAGTTGGGTAAGTTTTTCTCTCTAAAATTGTGTGAATTATTTGTGTTATGCCTGGATTTTTCAGTAAGTTCCAGAGTTCTTCTAGTTACAGTATATATACATATAAAAATAAATGAAGTTTTCTAGACGATGCATTTTGACTTGTAAGAGAAAGAAGAGGGCTAATTAGAGAAGTCTAATTAGTTGTATTATTTAAATCAGTAGATTCAGTTTTATCCATTGAGCTGAAGTATGGACTTGATAGAACCAAGACATTCTTGATTCATTTGTAGAATGTTAAACCTTTTCTGTCTCTATTTCAGGTGTTTAGTCAGAAAATTAAGCAGTAATTTGGCAAGTTCCACCTTCTGTTGTGATCTGACCCTTGTGTCAGTGTCTGTGTATAAAGTCAGGAAAAAAAAAAAGAAATGTCACCTCTACTTTGGGGATTTTGACCCTTGTTTTGTATATTTGAGTGTTTACTATTGTTATTACTCCACTCATTGTTAATACAAATACTAAAAATAATAATTTGTGGCATGTAATTGCAAAAATTTTTTGAATGCTTAACGTGCGTCAGCTGTTGTCCTAATTACAGAGGATTTTGTATATTTTATCCTCTTAACTCTGGGACAGCTCTTTTTTTTCCTCATGTCCCTCCATCACAGAAAAGAAAGTGAGGTATCAAAAGATAAATAACTTGCTTAAGGTTTTAAACTACTATGAGCAGGTTTGGGTTTAGAACTTTGCTATTTTGTCTCCAGAGTCCATGCTCTGGATATTTCTAAAAATTTTTAGTAATTGAGTTTGAAGTGTTCAAATAAAATTTAAATTGAAAGTATTCTAAATGTATTTGGTATGCTTCATATCCTACCTTACCAACATTTTCATACAATTACAGGACCTATGGATCATAAGATGATGAAAGAGACATTAATTTATAAAATTCACTTCCTTTTTTATTTTTTTTTTTATTTTTTTTTGCGGTGCTGGGGATTGAACCCAGGGCCTTGTGCTTGCAAGGCAAGCACTCTACCAACTGAGCTATATCCCCAGCCCTCACTTCCTTTTTTAATGGAACCGTGTAGCATTGTTCTGAACCATGAATGCCATAAAGCATGCTACTTCTCAACTACTCTGACATGGCAACCTAAAAATACAAGCTGACCATGAGTGTGAACATTCTAGAATATTTCTTCTGTTTTGCTTTACTAATCCTTTGATTTGCTCTCTGCCCAGTACAATGGAAATGAACTATGTTATACTTTCATATTAAAAAATTGAAATTTTGACTTGATTTATCTTAAAGTAGATTGATAATTATGTCCTCCTTTTCTCTGAGGTAAAGCATATGGTCTTTTTTTGTTTGTTAATGCATTTCTAGAGGAATGTGTAATTATTTCTTCCTTCCTGTGGCTCAACATTTATTTGAAATTGAGGGAAGAAAATGTGAAAGAAAAGGAATGAATAATTAGAGATTAATAAATAAAAACAAAATACCTGAAACAAACTATAATTGCCACTTATTTGATAATTACTAATATTTAAAGATTGAAGATTATGGTATATAAAATAAAGCAAGTAGATAAAGCAGTGTGGTAAACAAGGCGTATCATTGTAGATAGCCAGGTTTGTATGTGATTTAAAAAATGAAAACTTCTTTTTAAATATAAAGATACCAAGTTAATATCCAGCACATAATCATTTGTAGAGAATGTTTGCATTTTATGTAAAGTTTTCACTGTAGAACTCCTTATGTAATTCAGAACTCATAAATGGCATTAATGCTGATTAAGTTGCAAGGTCTACTTAGCTTCTAAAGGTGTGTTACTGTGTTACCATGTGGCAGTAGTGAAACAAAAGTTTAAAATTCACTAAGGTAGGCAATTTTGAAATTGTACAATATTTTATGAATTTTTAGTTTTAGAGGTTCAAATATTTACCTATAAATGAAATTTTATTAATATTGTTATATTTAAAATATAATTTCAGGTGTACATTAATAAAACACAGCTGTACTGTTTTGTAATCTCAATAAATACAAAACAGATTTAGGATGTGGTAAAATACTTGGTTTTATAGTCAATTCTTAATCTTTATTTTTATGGCTCATTTTCCAGACTGCCTTGCTTTACCATTCTCGTATATTAAGGGAATGAAGACTAAGTGTTCTATAAAAGCCGAGTAATATTAAATAAAAACTATGAGTGAAGTAGCCAGGCATGGTGGCACACGCCTATAATCCCAGCAGTTCAGAAGACTGAGGCAGTAGGATCACAAGTTCAAAGCCAACCTCAGCAATTTAGTGAGACCTGGTCTCAAAATACAAAATAAAAAGAACTGGGGATGTAGGTCAGTGGTAAAGCGCCACTTGTTCAATCCCTGGTACCAAAACAAAACAAAGCAAAACTATGTTATTGTATGTAATGTGCTTTGGTAAATTCTACATTCAGTAAATACCAAAAGTTGAAATATGCAGGATGCTTCTTAACTCTGGAATTGGAATGTTTAAAAGGATTTGAAAGAAATCTAGCTTTGTTTCTCTGCTTGGTCACCAACTAGATCTAGTGTAGGCAAACTATACCCTATTTCTACAGTAGAATCACATCTTACTTGAGGATGAGAGTCTAAGGCTAACATAAAGACAAAAGGACAAAAATTAGCTGTAGTGAAAACTGTTGAGTATCCCATCCCTTAAGAAGGTGATAGAATGAAGCTGATCTTCATCAGGGGCAGTTTTTCCTTCAGTGTCCTTCATTTGAATTTGGATGGCTTATGTTAAGTGGCCACATTTTAAAAATTAATTCATACTTAGTATAAAAATCTTAAGAACCAGGCCCCGTGACTCATGCCTGTAATCCCAGTGGCTTGGGAGACTAAGGCAGGAGAATCCCAAGTTCAAAGCCAGCCTCAGCAATTTAGCAAAGCCCTAAGCAATTTAGTGAGACCCTGTCTCTAAATAAAATACAAAAAGAGCTGGGGATGTGGCTCAGTGGTTAAGTGCCCCTGAATTCAATCTCTAGTACCAAAAATTGAAAAACAAAAAAATTACCCTGGGTGCTCCACTTGAAGAAATAGCAGGTTCAAATCTTCTGCTTACTCCGGAACATGTGTTCAACGATAGAATGCTGAGTAAAATCACCCACCCATTCAAAATGCAATTTTTTTTTTTTTTAACATTTCATGCTCTCTTTTCAGAGAATGGATAGTTAGAATTGAGTAAATGAAATACACATCTGTTCTCTCCAATTCTACTTTACAAGATAAATTTTACTCAGATGCTATATTATCCAAGGACCTTTCCTTCTCATTTGGAATAGTTTTCTGGAAAATATTAAGTTACCCACCAGATCATTTTATCAGTAACATAAATTTGTAGTTGTTGTTTTTTTTTTTTTTTTTTTTTTTTTCCGTGTCATTTCACCTCAGAAATGTGGGCATGTAATTTTTTTTTTTTTTTTTTTCCAGACAACAAGCATAAAAGCCTTTAGTGCTGTGGGCCTTGTATTAGGACTTGGGGGTTTAGAAGTACATAACATGGTCCCTGTCTTCAGTGCTTATAATGCAGTGGGGAAAACTGGCAATGTATGTTGTGCTCCCTTTCAGTTATCACTCATATCCTTAAGAATTAAAAATCATCCCATAAATATCAGTAGTGATTCAAACATTCATTTATACATGCTTTCAAATTTCTAAAAATGTCCCCTCTTTGAGCCAGATAATTCTTTGTTGTAGCGGGGTTGTCCTATGTATGACAGTGTATTTAATAGATGCCTAGCACTCTCACTTCTACTTGTGAGAACCAAAAATATCTCTGGACATTGCCAGATGTCACCTAAAGGAAAAAATCACTTATGTCCTAGAGGAAGGGGAAGGCAGGCTAGATGGTAAAAACTACTTACTCCCAAGAGATGATTTTGAAGGGGATACCAAGGAAAGTTGCTCATCTGGTCACCAGAGGAAGCTCAGAGGTTTCTGAGCAGGCTGCTTAGCAAGATGGTAGGAGAACCAGATGTGAGCCCTTTCTGTTACCCCTCAAGTATTCTGTTGTGAATATAGGCTAAGACATTTCTGTTTAGATAAATCCTATAAAGCATGAATATATAATAACAAAGTCAGAAAATACTTTCAGATAAATTCTAGTACTTCTGCAAAAAATACCTGTAAGTTTTAGCTTTGCTGGTATTGTGTCTGCTTATAGAATTGTATTCTTGTCCTCTCTGATTCCATTATGCTTTTTTTCTCTTGTGTGCCATTTGCCATTGTGCACTGTTTTGACATCATTTTCTTCCCTTTCCCCATCAAGTCATTCTGCCAACAGGGCTCAGTCTCTGAGTTCTTGCTTTCGCTGCTTTCTTCTTGGAAAAACTCTGTCAGTCGTCGGCCTGCTGTTGCATATGTAAAGTCCGATCCTGTTTCAGCTGTCACTGTATGTGTTCTTGTTGTATACCCCTTGCCACAAAAATTCCTTTTTTTCCCTTTCTTTCTTTCCTTCTTTCCTTCCTTCCTTCTCTCTCCTTTCCTTTCTTTTCCTTTTCTTTTCTTTCTTTCTTTCTTTCTTTCTTTCTTTCTTTCTTTCTTTCTTTCTTTCTTTCTTTCTTTCTTTTCTTTTCTTTTCTTTTCTTTTCTTTTCTTTTCTTTTCTTTTCTTTTCTTTTCTTTTTCTTTCTTTGCCATGAGTACATTGGTGGGAGGTGATTATAGAAAAATGGGACTAAGTTTTGGAAAAGAATAACAAACAAAAAATGTTGCCAACCATATCAGTTCATTTTTCTGGCATTCCATTTCATGTCATTGTTTTTATGTCTAATTGTTTGGTTATTTGTATCTTAGGTTATAGCCGAACATCTACAGAGCGTATAATGACAATACATAATGATTTTTGCCATTTTGAAGTGTATTTTCAAGTTTCATAACTTTTGACATGTATCATTTCTATTCAGGAAGTTATCTGTGCTCATTGATCAGATTTTTGTTGTTATTATATTGCAAAACTAAGGATTAAACCCAGGCCTCTCACATGCAAGGCAGACACTCTACCACTGAGTTATATACCCAGCCCCTAAATGTTTTTAGAATGATTTTAAAAGCAAAGACTTTGTAGAAAACAGTTAAAATTTTAATTATGAATTTTATCATGGTTCCACTGATAATTTCATTTAAATCCTAAATTTTGTTATGTTTTATTATAACTTAAGTACATTATTTAAGTTCACACTGCTAGCTGGGAAAAAAGTAAAAGAACAGTTGAAGCCTTACAATTTCTTAAATGTGGAGCCACTAAGTAGAGTTATTTGCATTTAGATAGTGAATAAGTTATCACAAGGTCAGTGGCTCAAAGCCAATTCCAATGACAATTATAATTTGATTTGGAAACATTTTAGGAAATGAAATTTCTAATATCAAATATAGGAAATATTTGCAGTAACACTTCATGACCTTTAAATTATAATTAAACAGCCATTAGAATAAAACATCCAAACCTTTCAGTATTACAGGAATGCTATTTTCTATTCTTAATTAGCAGACTAAACAGAAAAAAGTAAGTTAACAATGACAAGATACAGAATAAGTATATATTAAACACATTTTCTATTTGCTGATCTTTTCTTTATCTAGTTAGCAAAATATAGTAAATAGTTAAGTGTTTTTTCTTTTCAGCCACATGTCAGCTATTCCCATTCTTTTCACAGTTTTCATTAAATTGTTGGGATTTATAGCTTCTGGCTTTAGTTTATAATTTCTGACAAAAGGCTGAATAAAAGAAAATGGAGCTTAGGGTTTTCTGTTTTCATAAGTTATTGTTAGTTTGTGACAACATAAATAGTCGATAAGGAAATAACTCTTGAAAGCACAAAATCAGGATTAGAGAATACTTATTAGATGGAAAATGTACTTGATATCTGCCTGGTATTATTTGTATAAGAATTTTTTTTTGCCTTTTTCAACATGTTAGTTTATATAACCGTATAGAGTCTAGGACAAATTCTAAGAAATGGAACTGCTGAGCCACATATATATTTGTTTGTCATTTTACAAATAATAGTATTACCCATTTTCCTTCTTTAGGAGTTGTTATAATTTATAGCACTCTAGCATATAAGGGCATATTAGTTTATAGCCTCACAAACATAATTTTGGATATTACTTTCCCACTCTAATGAGTGAAAAAAATATTTCAGTGTGGCTTTATTTTATATATTTGTACATTTTTATTATGATGGAAATTGAGCTTTTTTATATCCTGTGAACTGTACATTCATACTTCTAGACATTTTTCAAAGCAGGAATTGTTATTTTATAATACAAAAAGAGAAGAATTCATGATAAGCTCCAATTTGATATATTAATAATATAAAGTTGGTCTTAATTCTTTTGAGTACACACAAATGCATGAATAACAAATAAAGGTTTTTCCTTTTTTTCTACAATAAAGTTTGGGAGTAACCAGTCCAAACCAGAGTTCACAGTGGATCTCAGGGGAGCAACCATTGAGATGGCATCGAAGGATAAATCCAGCAAAAAGAATGTATTTGAGGTAATTTTTTTTTCTTGGTTAAACTCCCATTTAACCCATAATAATTGGATTCTACTTTTGACTTATTTGAGGGAATAATCTTTCATTGTAACTAAAGCATAGTTTAGTCAATTTGTACCATAATTTAAGGGGAGGGGGAAGTGGTGCAAAAATGAGCTTCACTTAAATAAGTTACTGGGACTCAGACAGTATATTACAAGTTTTTTCGGGCAGCAAAAATGATATGGTTTCCTTTACCTACTACATTGGATATTAAAAAGTAAATTAAGGGAGATATGATATTGGGGAGGCTATCATGTATGCAGGCAGAGAGTATATGGAATATGTTGTACCTTCCTCTTAAGTTTTGCTGTGGACCTAAAACCCATCTAAAAAAAATGAAGTCTTTAAAATAAAAATTAAAACCTTTCCATTTGGTTATTTAAAACCCTCCACATCTATGTATGATCCTTAATTCGTTATTTATTGTTGCACAACAGACCATTCCAAAACAGTGACTAACAATAAAGAGGCATTTCATTTGCTTCATTTACTTGGGCTGATCTGGCTGATTCTTTTGCTTTCTGTTGGGACCATTCATGGAACTTGTGTAGAGCTAGATGGTCTGAGGTGACTTCATTCTTCTGTTGGGGATTGGTGCTTGCTGATGGTTAGGCCACTTTTTCCATAAGATCTCTCTCCTGAAGGAGGCTACCCCAGGCTTCTTCACATGACAGTGTCAGGATTCCAGAAGTCTTTGTACTCAGCCATTATATTTGCTTTTAAGTAGAAAAATGGTGAAAATTTATCCCCTTCCACATATTCTTTTATAATCAGAGAAATGTCTCAGGCTCTGTTTAAAAAAAAAAAAAAGCATATTTCATTTATTTATAACTTTCAAGTGCTCAGCTTTGAAACAAATTTATTTTTAAATAATAAACTATATTAATTTCAGCAAGTACTATGGCATTTGTGTTGGAGTTTAGGATCCTAAATTACTAGATTTTCATTGGGAATTTGTTATGAAAAACAGCTTTACATTTTATGAAATAATTAAACTGGGATTATTTTATGCTGTAGTAAATGATATTCCATAGCTATATAATACTTCTACCTTTCATCACTGATCTACTGGTGGTTTTGTGAACTTTGAATTAAATGTATTTATTTAATTTTTTGAAATTACTGACAGTACTTTTCTACCCCCACTTGCCTCTAAAGCTGAAAACTCGTCAAGGAACAGAACTGCTAATTCAGTCTGATAATGATGCTGTTATTAACGATTGGTTTAAAGTTCTTAGTAGTACTATCAGTAACCAGGTATGTGATTGACATAAAATTTTTATTGCACAGATGTTTTTCTTTTGGTTTTATAATTGCTTGTTGCATATGAAAAAAGGCTTTATATATATTTATTTTGACAGAGGTGGGAAAGACAATGGTCACTTTAGCAATTCCTAGTTACTGGTGATATTAGTGATTTAACATTGTCATTTATATAATGTTTACTGCTAGTGTATTTGAAATAATGTTTAGGTTGGCCTTGGTCCAGAAAGAAATGGTTCAAGAAGGCATAAACAGTACCTAGTACATAGTATTTATTCAATAACTGCACAAATTGGAAATAGTACTATTTGGTGGAAAGAGATGGAAGACAAAATTGTGAAATAAATATGTGTTGTTTCTTCATTAGCACTTTCTGTTCTAGTGACACCTTTCGTTTTTCTGCTCTTTCCCTTCTGAAGATATTCAGTACTCTCAGGTTTTCTTATTTTAATAACAACCCTCCAAAACTCTCAAAATTATACTCTGAAGCTATATACTAGAAAGAAAAGAAAGGAGCTGTCATCTTCAGACTATTCTTACCTTGAACCATATGGAGGATCATGACAGTAACAGTAATGAAAAATTATGGGAAGTAGAAGAGAACTTTTACCTCTTCTAGCACTTTAGTCATGAAGCTATTATAAATACTTCCTTTGCAGTTTGTAATAATGTATGATATTTCTGAATCCTGTCCCTTTCCACTTATTCCTGAAACCATGGATGGACAGACCTTAATATCTTTATACAAGAAGAATAGCCTTCTAAATATTTTTTAATTTAATCTCATCTTTCTTTCTTAGTGCCATATAGCAGATGAAACTTACTGGTGTCATTTTTATAATCCTCTACTGATCAGAAACTTGTGAGTCCCATTAAAATTCAACAGTCTAAACTCAATCTGTCTATTCAGGTGTGCCTACTACACTACACAATGTGAATTTTCATCTGTAATCATAGTAACCTGTTCACTGTCCCTTGAAAGCATATGCATGCATTCATTTAACAAATATGTGAGTGCCTTGTGCACTGGGAAGATACAAATATGCAGGCAGATACCACACAGATACTCTGTGGTGGTTACCGTCAAAGACAAGAATACTGAAGACAGATAACAGTTAATATAATAAAATGTGATGAATGTCATGATGGTGAGGGTGTACAAGATATTATAAAATCTCTCATTAGGGGCCAACCTAGAGTAGTAGTCAGGCAAGGCCTTGCAGGCCTTGTAGCCCTTGGTGTTTTTTTTTTTTTTGTTGTTGTTGTTGTTTTATTATTTTCCTATTGAGGCCCATAGGATCAGGGAATGTACCAAGTCAAGAGAAGAGGAATACTTTTGACTGTGATGTTTAAAAATATGTACTATTTCCAAAGTGTCAAAAGATACTGATGACTACATGTAGCAAGAGATGAGGAAGAACTCTGCAGGAAAAATTACTGCTGAGAGACATTGATGAGAAACCTAATTAAATGAAAAATGTATCAAGTTCTTAGAGTAAAAGATTCAGTCACATCAACATATATCTCTGTTTCAAATGATTTATACATTTATAGATTTTAGATGTTTGAATCTCATTCCGAATCCCAATTGTTTCTCTGGTGGGTCTTGACAAACTTGTTCCCAAATTTATATAAAGATGCAAAGGGCTAAGAAACAAAGGCACTCTCAAAAAAAAGCATAACAGAACTCACTGTGTCATATATCATGATTTTATTGAGCTATATTAACTAATATAGTGTCATATCCATGCAGGGATAGACAAGTAGACCTGTGAAAAAGAATAATGAACCTAGGGGCTGAGGTTGTGGCTCTGTGGTTAGAGTGCTTACCTAGCACACTTGAGGCTGGAACCCCAGCACCACATCAAAAAAAACTAAGTAAAAAAAATATATTGTGTCCATCTACAACTAAAAGACATTTAAAAAAAATAAAAAGGAATAATGAACCTAGAAACAGACCCACATACCTGTGGACACTCATGCCAGATCCAGCACTGTGGAACAGTGAGAAAGAATAAGCTTTTCAGTAAATGTATTGGTACAAATGGATGTCTAAGAAGAAACAGGAACCCATGCACAAAAATAAACTGGAATAAAGACCTCAATATGGGAGGCAAAAGAAAGTTTTTAGCTTTGAAAATTTAGTTTTTTAACCTGTAAAAGTTGCCCTGGTTAGGCTGTAGATGAGTTCTGGGTTTTCTTTCAGTTCCTAACATCTGTGTTTATTAATATAAATCTTACATTGCTACAACACTACGCTTTCATACTGTTATCATAGACAATAAGGCTGTCATATCCATGAAAGTAAGTCCTACCTGCTGTCAGAGAATGTAGCTACGTTTTATCACCATATATTCTAGCTTGACCTGCTCCTAACTGCTGTTGGTGCCATTCATATGCAAATAGCTTCATCTTCAGGATATACCTATTTATCTTATGAGTTATCAGCAATATTTTCTTTGTTTCTCTTTCTCCCTCTCTCTCTCCCTTCCTCCCTCCCTCTTTTTCTTTTCTTTCGGAAATCAAAATTAATGCCACAGGGTGAAAAAGATACTTTTAAAGATTTATCAAATATCTCTTGTAAGTCATTCATATATACTAATTGGTTTCTGAAATCACTGGTAAAGCTAATTACTTAGCATTCTGAGAATTTTGTTACTAAACTAAACTCATATTAGAGGTAATATGTGTTTGAAAAATATCTAACCAATAGGCAGTAGAAACCGATGAAGGAATTGAAGAGGAGGTACCAGACTCACCAGGAATAGAAAAGCAGGATAAAGAAAAAGACCACAAGGATCTTAAAAAACTTCGTTGTAAGTTGTTCTTTTTCTTACATTGCTAATGGTTTGAGCGAACTTGTTCTATTTAAATAAATATCTATATAAAACTGAGTGCAGCCTCTAATATTGGAAAACATTAAGTAAGTAGTTGCAGCTCAGATTTTCTGTACTTTTTCTTGTTAATTCATTCATTGTCATTTTTCAACTTCATGGTATGCCTCTCTATGATTAATTTTAAAATATTGTTATACTCTATTATAGCACACTTCTGTTAAAGCTTCTAGGAAGCTTATTGACTTAAAAATATACAGTTACTCCTTAAGATTCCATGTAGAATCTTAAACTTTAGGGAGTCTGAAGTCATGGGATATGTGCCATAATTCCATTCCTGTTAAACACAGGAAACCATCTCTGGACTAGGATATGTCTGTGCTTGTGCACAGATGCACATGCTCATATCTCCAGATCATACATACAGAAAGAACAAAACTGAAGCCAGGGGGGCTGGGGAGATAGCTCAGTCAGTAGAGTGCTTGCCTTGTAAGCACAGGGCCCTGGGTTCGATTCCCAGCACCCCCAAAGAACAAAAACAAAACAAAACAAAAAACTGAAGCCAGAATTTTAAGAAAAGCATTTTCCAACACTGACTCTTGTGAAGTATGTTATTAAAATAGGCCATTACAAATCAAAACTACATTGAGATTTCATCTCACACCAGTCAGAATGGCAGTCATCAAGAATACAAGCAATAATAAATGCTGGAGAGGACGTGGAGAAAAAGGAACACTCTTACACTGTTTGATGGGATTTAAATTGGCATAACCACCATGGAAATCAGTATGGAGATTCCTCAAAAGACTAGAATAGAACCGCCATTATACCACACCTATACCACACCTATACCCTCCTATACCACACCTCAATATTTATCCTAAAGAATTAAGGTCATCATACTACTGTGCATACCCATGTTTATAGCAGCACAATTCACAATAGGCAGGCTTTGGAACCTGCCTAGGTGCCCATCAACAGCTGAAGCAATAAAGAAAATGTAATTATATATATGCAGCAGTGTTTTATTCACCCATAAAGAATGAAATTATGTCATTTGCAGAAAAATTGATGGAACTTGAGAATATTATGTTAAGTGAAATAAGCCAAACCCAAAAATCAAGGGTTGTATATGTAGAAGAGAGGAAAAAGGAAAAGAAGGTGTGTGTGTGTGTGTGTGTTGGCGGTGGTGTCTCATGAAAATCAAAGGGAGCTTTCTTCAAATGTGTTTTCAAGAAGTATAATTTTAAAATTGTGTTATCATAACTGATAAATCAGCACCAGAGGTAATGCAGAACATTTTCTGGGTACTCCTGTTCTTTGAGTATGAATAATCATGATGAGAGCTTAAAGTATGAATTTCTGTATTATCCAGATTCCTAATTTTTGTTTGTCTTATATTTTATGGATTTGTGTGTAGTTATTTTATCTTCTAAGCCTATTAATGAATCAAAGAAGATAAGTAGATTCATTTATGAAATATAAATTAGAATAACTTAGAGATGTTATTGCACATATACTAAAGGAGGAACAGTTGTGATCAGTTTTTAGTGATAAAAAGGAAAGGTTTCTCTTAAAATTGGGTCTGTGGGGCTGGGGAGATAGCTCCTGGTAGAAGACCCTGAGTTTGATCCCCAGTACCGCAAAAAAAAAAAAAATTGGGTCTGTGTTAATTTGATTCTTCACATTACTCGACTATGTTAAAGATAGAATAATTAAATTTGTACTGTGATTTTGACATGCGAGGTTAATATGTTTTGATTGCTCTGTGGATTTTCAGAAATGTTTGTTATTTTATGAACTGCTTAATATCTGTTTGTCTTAAGCCATGAAAGTATCTAGCATAGATTCTTCAGAACAGAAAAAAACCAAGAAAAACTTAAAGAAGTTTCTTACACGGCGCCCTACTTTGCAAGCTGTTCGTGAAAAAGGTTATATTAAAGGTAGGTAGGGAAAGTCATACTTATAATGAATGTTGGATGAAATCAGAAATGAGCCCAGTGCGGTGACATGCAGCATGCAATCCCAGCAGCTCAGGAGACTGAGACAAGAGGATCACAAGTTCAAAGCCAGCCTCAGCAACTTGCTTAGGTGGAACTCTGTCTCTAAATAAAATATTTAAAAAGGGCTGCTGGTGTGTGGTACAGTGGTTAAGTATCTCTGGGTTCAATCCCCAGTATACCCAAAAAAAAAAAAAAATCAGAAATGAGACATTTCAAATTAAAAACTGAAAATTTCCAAGCAATAAAAATGTTTTCATTCTTTATAGTTTTCAAGTGCAGTGATTAAAAAATATTTGAGTAATTAAAGTTGATTTTTTAAACATCCATGTAAAATTTACCTTAAAACGTTGAACAGACACAAATGAGAAACTAAATTTTTAGAAACCCTGTATCTGAGGAGCAACACAGTTGTGAGGGGTGGCACATACTTAGAAGTCATTAACATTGAAGAGCTGTAGTTTTGCAATGTGAAGAGCTAAAGAAGTTAGAAATTTTGAGTAAATAGTCACTAACAAAGTAGAAAGAAAAAAAAAATGAACAAGTACTTCTTTTCTTTGTTGTTTTTCTTCCATTCTCACAACACCTTTAAAAAACAAAGCCTGACAAATAAGTCAGTAGAAAGAGCTGTTAATTTATCAGGCCCTTCTCATTGAGAAATATAAACCATTGACTTTATGGTGTTATTCATCACTTCAAATATTTTGTTTGTTTTCTTGAATATTTAGCACTAATGTGGAATTTTTAAGCTTTTGGGTTAAAAGATAAACAGCTTTTGAAATGTATTTTTTGAAATCACATGATGGGTATGCATATGCATGTTTTGATAGTTTTTAAAATATTCAAATATTTACTAAGAGTTAGGCATGAACCTAGTTGCTTTGCATACCTATTTATTGGTGTTCAAGAACTATAAGTTCTTGCCCTCACAGAACTTACACTCAAATGAGAGGAGGACGGGATAATTTGAAATTATGATGAATACTTTGAAATTAACATAATAATAAAAGAGAGTGAGTGAAATTGGGTTATCTTAGATAAAGAGTAAAAAGAAAGAGCCAAATAAATTGGGAAGTAGCAGTGGGAGGATGTAGGGGGATTGGTTCTGTGCAAAAGAAGTAGAAAGTAGAAAGACTTTCAGGCAAGAATGAGTTGTGGTGTTAATGGAATTTAGTTTATTTGAAGTGAAATTGAGGAAGTAGGCAGGATGCCTGCCTATATCAAATAAGGCCCATGTCTTTGTAAATGATGTTTGGGGTACACTGGATAGGTTCCATTGCACTCTTAATGGTTTAGCCATCTCCTGGACTAAATTTTATCAAGGGCTCATCTTAAAAATAAATCTCTTTCAGACCAGGTGTTTGGATCCAATCTTGCTAATCTGTGTCAGAGAGAGAATGGCACAGTGCCAAAGTTTGTGAAGTTATGCATTGAACATGTTGAAGAACACGGTAAGAGAATGATTTTGATTTTTTTTTTTTTTTCTCACATCAAGCAAATGAACTCATTGCTCATCAAAATCCCTAGGATTTTTATGATTTTGAATGAGACAACCAAAAGTTCCTTATGGTCCTAAGATGTTAAGAAAAGCATTTTGGGGGCTGGGGTTGTGGCTCAGTGGTAGAGTGCTTGCCTAGCACACATGAGTCACTGGGTTCTATCCTCAGCACCACATAAAAATAAATAAAATAAAGGTATTATGATCATCTACAACTAAACAATATAAAAAAAGAAAAGAAAAGCATTTTGTTTACAACACTTACATGCTTGCACCTGTTTCAGATTAAGACCTCTACAGGCATCTATTGAATATTTAATATGTTGAGGTTAATTAAGTATGTGGCATTCTTTGAAGTCCTTTTGGAGTTGCCATTTGCTTAAAATGAAGAAAGTGGTGATTGTGAAACTGGGTTTTTAAAGTTAATGATGTGACAAGTATTGAAGATCTGAAGAGATTATATTTACTGTTTATTCTGCTATAATAATGAGATGACATTTAAAAACTGTTAAATCAACTATGATGTATCTAAATGACATTGTGTCATTTCCTGAAAATAAGATAAACTCTTTTGTTTTAACTTTTATAGTATTTATACTGGTTTTATATGAATTCACAGTATATTAACAGTATAATCACATTAACTTTCATCTGTATGTCATCAGAAACATTTTTTACAATTAAAACACTTGTGTAATTTAATTTGTACCTTTTGCTGGTTCCTTGTCTCATTGACTGTTCTAGTTGACATGAAGAGACCCCACACTACTTGCCTTTATTTTAAACTAAATGAATATAACACGTTGGCTAATATATGCTTTGTTAAACGTGTTATATAGCATTATCATTTAATGAATTCCTGAGAGTTAATTTTGTGAATTTCAAAAGATGCTATTCGTGTGTGTGTGTGTGTGTGTGTGTGTATAAACTATATGAAATGACCTATCGTTTCTGTAGATTCACTGGCTTAGTTATTAACTCATTTTAAGTTTATTATAAGTACTTAATATGATATAAGCTTTGAAGAGAGGTCTTTCAGTATGTGCATTTACATTATAAAATCATGTGCAAAAAAGTGAATGAGTTGATTTTTTCTTTCTTCCTTTACTTTTGAACTATCCCCAGGTGTTTGCAGAAGTTTATCTTAAATTGTTAGTATTTGAAGTTTAATGAGATGTTTTCTTTGAGCTAAGCCACATTCTACATGATAAACAAAGTAGAATTGCTGCTTATTAAACCAAATGCAGAATGAATCACCATCTTTCTCCCCCTGCCAAGAGTCTATAAAAAGCCATTTAGAAGAAGAGAGTATATTTGTCTATTTGCTTTTAGGCTAATGCTAATGAATAAGAATTTTGAAGCCAACCATGGTGGTGTTCTGTATTCCCACCTATTCCAGAAGCAGAGACTAGAGGATCATTTGAGTCCACAGGCTCAAGATAAGCCTGTGCAACATAATGAATCCCCCTCACCCCCACCACCCCCATCTGAGGCGGGGAGAAGTGGAGACATGCAAGTATCTTTTTAGAAGAGGCAGATAAATACTTTATTTATTTATTTGTACTGAGGATTGAACCCAGAGGTGCTTTACCACTGAGCTACATCCCCAGCCCATTTTTATTTTTTGAAACAGGTTCTTGCTAAGTTGCTTAGGGCCTCACTAGGTTGCTGAGACTGTCCTTGAACTTGTGATCCTCTTGCCTCAGCCTCCTGAGTTGCTGGAATTAGAGGTGTGCCCCATTATGCCTGGCTGCAAGTAAGTATTTTAAACATAACTAATTAATACTATTCCTTAGGTTTGGATGTTGACGGGATCTACAGAGTGAGTGGCAACCTTGCAGTGGTCCAGAAGCTGAGATTTGCAGTCAATCATGGTAAAAGATTATACTCCTTATTGTTATATTGCAAAGCATCACTCGTAACGTTTAGAATTGGTTTAATTTTTTAAAATGTCCTTTTCCTACTGTTTTTTAGATGAGAAATTGGACTTGAATGATAGTAAATGGGAGGACATTCATGTCATCACTGGAGCACTCAAAATGTTTTTTCGAGAATTACCAGAACCTCTTTTTACATTTAATCATTTTAATGATTTTGTTAATGCAATAAGTAAGTATACAATTTCACTTAGTTTCTTTCTAGATTCTGAAAATCCTGTGCACAGATTAAGCCTCCACATTCTGTTTGTACTTTGTTATTTTAAACAAGTTTTTTCCAGTGGATTGTTATTGTTTTACTTCAAAAATTTTAAATGTGACCACCAGATGTCACTGTGTATTACCAAATATCAGCTTCCAAAGTAGGTCCTTGCTTTCAGTTTCATAAGATTTTGTTGCAAAATATCTAGATGTTATCTTTTTTTCAGAACAAGAACCAAGACAGCATGTTGCTGCTGTTAAGGATCTGATCAGACAGTTGCCAAAGCCAAATCAAGATACAATGCAGATTCTTTTTAGACACCTCAAAAGGTAAGAAAACAACACAGTTAGCAGATCTGGTATAGCCACACACAGGGTCCGAACCAGAATTGGATCACACTTTGCCATTTGCTATCTTTGTAACTTGGAAAAAGATAATCCTTTTAGTGGTCTTTATAGGTAAAATGGTTTGGTGCAAAGAGTACATTAAAGTAGATCTTGTGTGTAAAGTACTTATATAGTGCTTTGTGCATAGTAGGTATTTCAATATTGTTGCTAAAATTAATAAATATGAAGGTGAGATTAATTTTTAAGTGAGCTATATTACCCTAAAGTAAAGCCATCATGGCTCAAGCTTAATACATAGTCAATTTAATAACTGATTTCATTCATCCTATAAAAAGAACATTAGAATACTAAAATAAATTATCTCAGATTTAAAAAAAAAAAAACATAAAACTGAAAGTTTTAATGTCTGTGCCTTTATGAAAGTTTTTCCCCATCAACCTAGGAGATAAATCATTGCCTGAATTATAGATATTTATATTTATGTCCCATTTCAAAATTAAAGCTCCAAGTGCAGTGATACATGCCTATAATCCCAGCAACTCAAGGCTGAGACAGGAGGATTTCAAGTTTGAGGAAAGCTTCAGTAACTTAGGCACTAACCAACTTAGTGAGACCCTGTTTCAAAATAAAAATTCAAAAACAAAGGTCCAGGATATGCTTCACTGGTAAAGCACCCCTGGTTTAAATCCCCACTACCCAAAAAACAAACAAACAAAAAAATAAATAAAATATCATACACTTGAAGTTTATATAATAATTACCATTTCATCTGTGTTTATCCAAAAGCAAGCTTCATGTGACATTCACACTAAATTCTATTTAGTTAAATAGTTAGTGTGTCAACCTAGGAAAGTGAGCATTATTTCTCTTTTTTAAATGCAGAATTTAGGTTTATAATACAATTTGAAAAATTTCCCTCATATTTCATTTTCTCTTTTAATAACTTTTCTTTTCCCCCTTAGAGTTATAGAAAATGGAGAAAAAAAACCGAATGACCTATCAGAGTATAGCAATTGTTTTTGGTCCCACGCTGTTAAAGCCAGAGAAAGAGACTGGTAATATAGCAGTTCATACTGTGTACCAAAATCAGATTGTAGAATTAATTCTTCTAGAATTAAATTCCATCTTTGGACGTTGATTCTACAGAAGACAACCTGTGGAATAGAAGCTGGATTCCATCAGATTTCACATCTTTATACATAATGTATTTTTGGACCAAGCAGTGACTTTGATTTTGCACTTTTTTGAGGGATCAGAAGGGAAGTGGCAGAGTGAAATGCCTGTTAGACCCTCATATATGCTGCTTTGTTGCAAGGTGATATAACTGTGTAATTTTGGATTCATTTTATCTTGATTATTTGCATTTAATACTCAGAATTTTAGTAAAAATCAAAACTTAGAGTTCTAACCAGTCACATACACTGGATAATTTGGTAAGAAAAACTACATTTTTTTCCCCTCAAACTAATGTAGAATTTCTTCTCATGACCTATACATTCTTCACTTGATAAAACAATACTTACTATGAGTTATTTTAAAGACACTCTTGGGCATTTAAAACAAAATGAAGTATATCCATTTTGAAACCTGTGTATTTCTTTTTCAGGGTTTCTGCATGCAGTGGCAGTCTAAATACTAAAATTCATTATAACCCAGATGTAGTCCCTTGATGAAAGGCTTGCTGTTTTTTACTGTGTTTCACAGCATCCTTACTGGATATCTTAGTTGCTTGTTTGGGCAGCACACTAATATTACTGAAAACACTGTGATATACTGGAGTTTTATTTAGCATAAGTCAGTTCAGGGTATTTGGGGCTGTCTCACAATACTGAATTGTGGCTAACAATCCTAATTATATCTAGTGCCATATTGAGTTCTTGGTATAACCCTGTGGAAACAGACAATATTTTATGTAAATATGGGCTAAAGATATAATGTCCTTTAGCTTATGTATATAATTGTGTTGTATAGTCTGGGAATACATGCTAACCCTACATTTCTAATCCTGATATAGGTAATCTTTTCTGTGAATATTAGGTTTCCTCCAGAAGTAGACCATTATTTGGGAAAGTTAACTGTGTGCACTTTTAGATTTTAATTTCATTTACAGGCAGATCACTGTAATACAAATGGTACTGGAAACATACTGAATAGACTTGCTAAATGGTAAATGCACTACAAGAGGAACCTTTTAGATTATTTAATATGTACAGAATACATTAGAAAAATTTATTACACAATTCTAACTCTCCAGTTTGAATAGTGGAAACCCATGTGTAGATTAGATGAATCTTGGTTGGAAAATAACATTGCTAAATTTGAGACTTTCTTTTTACATTACTAATGTAGATTGATTTGTATAATAAAACAGGGTTTGGAAGGTTTTGTTACAGGGAGCATGGTCTGTTGAAAATTTTTTTAAATGTATTTTTCTAGATTAACTGCTGTATATGAAAGGTCTAATCTAATAAAGAAAACTATAAGAGGTTTAGAGATTTTTCCATTGGAAATGTGCATTTTGATTCTTAATTTTGTTTTGTTTGTTTTTCATTTGCTGACATACTCCTATACCTCATTTTAAGAAATCAACTGAATCCAATATTTCCTGTGGCAAATATATTTTCCTCATTTCATATCTTTTCTATTCCTTTCCATGCCAGCATGTTCCCATTCCCAGCACATACCTTGTTTTTTTCCCTTCATCAGTATTTGAAAGTGAATGATTTGTGACCAAGATTCTTTTTCCTGAGATTGCATTTACAATTTACAGATTGCCTTCCTTGGGAACATTTTTTTTTTTTTTTTCTTGTATGATCTGTCTAAAACCTTCTCCCGAGTCATGTGATAAAAATATTGTATTTGTTTTTGTGATATTGTTAAATGGATAACAAGGCAGATTGTTTGGAGTGGGAAGAAAAAAAATCCCAAATCAGAATGTTTATATTTACTTAAAGATGTTATTAATAACCCAATGTGCTTTAGGACTGGCTTATATCTTGTTTGTTTACCAGGAAAACAACTAGATGCAAATCTGTGATCTGTGATATTCTTTCTCTTGGTGGTCATGAACATATCAAAGGTTAAAATGTCCTGTGTTTCTTGTTTCCAAGTATGTATGTATATGTGAAGTCTTAAATGTTTTAATAGTCTCCAGCTAATCATTTTATTGTAATATTATATGTACAATGAGATCAGTGTCTTGTGTTTTCATCCTTTGTGAATTAAAAATTCTCAGTTGTTTTTGTAATAACAAAACCAGTAATATTTTCTTGTCTTGACAGCTTGATTTTTTTAGTAGAAAATATATTAAAAGCTAAAAATAAAATTACCAGTGGGATTTTATTTACTAATATTTATTTACTTTCTTCAGAATGTTATTAAAAAAAATGTAGTTGGAAATAAAAATCACTTTAAAATGCACTTTTATATTCCAGTTAGAAAATTACTTGAATTTTATGCAAGAATTTTACCTTTTATTCTGGAGAATATAAGTTAATTATGAAATATCTCTGAAAAATAATGTTATGTTTTTAATAGAGGCATGTTATGTTTTCTTATATGAAAAGGACAGATGGAATAATTCAGCCAGACTTCGGGATTAAGGGAATATGGGCTATATGTGTATTTAAAGCACTTACACCGGGTACACCCATGTTTATGTATGTATATAATGTATGTGTGTATATACACCATTGTTTATATACCAGTGAAAGCTCAGCAACAACAATAATGCCTGATGCCTGGAGACCTTCGTACTATATTAGTTTGAGCCCACTCTTCTTTGCAAGCCCATAATATTGGATATTAACATAATAGTAAGAGGGAAAAGTTATCCCATAACTGTGCTAAGATATTTTTCCCAGTTTATGGGAGAGGTTTCTAATTAAATATGTAAACAGGTAGTTTCTTATGACACTACTATTACTTAAAACATCTTTAGGCTTTTTTATTGTTTTTGGTGGTGGTACTGGGGATTGAACCCAGGGGCTCTTTACCACTGAGCTACATCCCTAGCCCTTTGTTTGAGACAGGGTCTCACTAAGTTGCTGAGGGCCCTACCAAATCTTTAGGCATATAAAAAGAATACATAGAATCATTATAGCATGTCATTCTGTTAAAGAATAAAATGAAAATAGTCAAATGGGCATTATGCCCTCAGTGACTAAATAAAAGTCTAATGTTACAATGTTGCATCTACATAGAGACTAGAAGATGGTTAGAAAGTAAGATTTTGTGGCGTTCATCTTTGTTTCTGAACTTCAGCTATCAGCTCGATGGTCCTCATTTATGGAACATACTTCTCCAGTGTGTGACTAGAGGAGGCGTAAAATGGAGACTTTAGCCTAGCCCTTATAGTGTTGGAGGTGGGGTGTAGTTCTTTTGTTTTTAAAACAATATTCTAGTAAACTGGGATAGTCCTCTTCAATGCAACTTGAATTTGAGATCAAAGAAAAAAACAAGCAAACAGGGATGCAAAACAAAACCAACAGCTTCACAATAATGGTGCATTTGAATCTATTGGAAATTTGCAAGCTATAAACTCAGGCCAAGCAGAGTCAAACTTAGTATTCCAAAGAAGGGGGGAAGCACTGAATGCTTAATGAGACATTCTGCAACTGCTAAGACAAGGGAGTTCTTCTGAAGAATCTCAATTAGTCTTCTCAACTGAAGTTTTGTGGACCAGTAGTGGCTGTTAGTATATTCAGCTGCGAGCTTTTACAAATTAGCCTTATGTGAATATGGCACTTAAATGAACCCTTTCATTTCCTTCATTGCTTCCCTTCTCACACAGGGGCTGCCGGGTGGGGGTGGGGGGATGCTGCTGGGAGTAAAGAAAAAAGCACTTTCAAAAAGAGAGCACTTGTAGAACAAGGTAACTGTGTAACAAACCACTACAATACGTTATTTAGGAAAGTCTGGTTTCTTATTTTTCTCATTGACCCTTTCCCTTACTTCCTCTCAGTGTTTTCAGAAAAGAAAAGCAATCTTTGGTAAAGATGTTTAATTATTGAGTATAGTAGCCAAATCTTTCAGGTAGTTCAATGCAAGTAGCATTGAAACTTGTTGATGAAACCCATACAAACATCCAAATGACAAGCAGTGCTGTAGAGGCTGTTATCAACGGGGTCTTTGCAGAGATGGAAATCAAAGTCATGGTTCTGTGATAAGGAGAATTCTGCATAGCATTCAAGACCTCCTTTTCCTCCTGAGAGTTTAGGCAAGAAAAATGGAATCTTAGATGCTCAAGTAAAACTCATCTGACTGATGAAGCAAGACCAATAAGGCCCCTCATGTTCAGTTTGTCATACATGAAATAGCAGCTCCAGATTGATTGCAAATGCCTAAAGTCATGTGCTTAGTCACTGGCACAAGTTTGGGACTTAAAGGAGCTAATATTTTGATTAGTTACATTACTTTTAGAGTTTGTGATCAATTTAAGTACAGTAGTACGCCATTATTCACTGGGAACATTTTCCAAGATCCCTGGTAGATGCTCAAAACCAATGATAGTACTGAACCCTATATATACAGTAAGCCTACCTTATACATGGGTTCTGCATTTATGGATTCAACCAACCTTGGATCAAAAAAAAATTTTTTTTTTAATTGTACTAAACAGGTACGGACTCTTTGTCATTCCATAAACAATCTAGTATGACAACTATTTGTGTGTATAAGGTTTATAAATGCTGTAGAGATGATTCTAAATATATGGGAGGATGTACATAGGTTATGTGCAAATGCTATGCTATTTTATGTAAGGGACTAGAACATCTGAAGATTTTTGTGTCTGTTGGTGGTAGAGGTGTTAGAACCATTTCCATTTCCCCAAGAAGACTGAGGGGTAACTGTACTAGTTTTTCTTGTATTCCTAGAGCATTGCCACATACTGCCAAGATTAATCTGTCCTTCCATGTTTTATGTCGTGGTGCTTCCTGTGTGTCATGGTGCTTGCACTTTGGAGCCATGACCGAGTTATTATTGGGGGTTACTTGAACACAAGCACTGTGATACACAACAGTCCAATAACCCAGGCAGTTATTAAGTGATTATCTGGCAGGTAGTGTACACAGCATAGGTGTGCTGGACAAAGGAATTGCTTATGTCTTGAGTGGTACAAAGTACAGTGGTGCAAAATTTCTTCTGCTGCTCAGAACAGTGATAAAATTTAAAACTTGTGAATTGTTTATTTCTGGAAATTTTCATTTAAAATTTTTGTTCCAAGACCACACTTGACCATGAGTCACTGAAACCATGGAAAGCATGCTTATAAGGGTGAATTACTGTAAAGCATATTCTAACACATTCAGTGACATCATTTGAGGAAGAAATAAGAACCATTTTTCATTTACTGGTCATCTGTTTTCTTTTTTTCTATCTTTTTTACTTGATGCACTATAGTTTTACATAATGGTGGGATTTGTTGTTACATATCTACACATGCACACAATGTAGTAATATAATTTGACCAGTATCACTCCCTAGCACTTTCTTCCTCCCTCCCCATTTCTTACCCTTTGGTCCCTTTCCTTTACTAATCTCCCTTTGATTTCCATGAGATCTATCCCTAACTTTCTCTTCCTTTTTCCCTCTTAACTTCCCTATGTGACAGAAAATATACAACCTAAGACCTTCTCAGTTTGACTTATTTCACTTAACATTATGGTCTGCAGTTCTATCCATTTTCCTACAAATATCATGATTTCATTTGTCATAATGACTGAATAAAAATCTATAGTATATTTTCTTTATCCATTCATTTGTTGATGGACACCTAGGCTGGTTCCATAGTTTGGATACTGTGAATTGGGCTGCTCTGTAAACATGAGTATGCATGTATCATTGTAGTATGATGATTTTTAATTCTTGAGGATAAAGACGAAGGAGTGGTATAGCTTAGGGTCATATGGTGATCCCATGCCTAGTGTTTTGAGGAAACTCATGCTGGTTTCCGTAGTGGTTATACTAATTTACAGTCCCACCAACAATGTAAACATGTTCCTTTTTCTCCACATCCTCTCCAGCATTCATTATTGTTTCTGGTCTTGATGACTGACATTCTGACTGGTGTGAGACAAATCTCAGTGTAGTTTTGATTTCCTTTTCCCCAATTGCTAATGATGTTGAACATTTTTCCATACATTTATCGGCCATTTGTATTTCTTCTTTTGAGAAGCACCTGTTTAATTCATTTGCTCATTTATTAATTGGATTATTTGATTTTGGGGGGGGTGTTTTTTGCCTTCTTTATATATTCTAAATATTTATTCTCTGTCAGAAGAGTAGCTAGCAAAGATTTTTCTCCCATTCTGTAGGTTCTTTTTTCACATTCCTAATTGTTTCCTTTGCTGTACAGAAGCTTTATAATTTTTTTTTTTTTTTTTTTTTTTTTTTGGGTGCTGGGGATTGAACCCAGGGCCTTGTGCTTACAAGGCAAGCACTCTACCAATTGAGGAAGCTTTGTAATTTGATGCCACCCCATTTATTAACTTTGGCATTATTTCTGAGCTTTAAAAGTTCTATTGAGAAAGTTATTACCCATGTTATGTGCTGGAGTGTTCACCCTATATTTTCTTTCAGGAGTTGTGTAGTTTCTCGTCTAATTCCTAGGTCTTTGATCCATTTTGAGTTGATGTTTGTGCAGGGTGAGAGATGAGGGTGTGGTTTCATTCTTCTACATATGGATAACTAGTATTCCCAGTGCTGTTTGTTAAAAAAGCTTATCTTTTCTCCAATGTATGTTTTTGGCACCTTTGTCAAGGATCAGGTGACTGCATCTGTGTGAGTTTGTCTCTGTGTCTTCTGTTCTGGACCACTGGTCTGTGTGTCTGTTTTTATGCCAGTACCATGCAGTTTTTGTTATTATAACTCTGTAGTATAATTTGAAGTGAGGTATTGTGATGCCTCCAGCATTGCTTTTTTGGCTTAGAATTGCTTTGGCTATTCTGGGCCTTTTATTCTTCCAAATGAATTTTACGACTTTTTTTTTTTTTTTTTTTCCCTAGTTCAGTGAAGAACATCATTGGTATTTTGATGGGGATTATGCATTAAATTTGTACCTTGATTTTTGTAGTACTAGTCATCTACTTTTAAGCTAAGCTTGTTTTTGCATGACATATTGAAACTTCTAGTTTTCTCCTTTTATATATCATGTACATCTGTTATGAATATAGATGTGGCAGGGGGTACATAGTGATTTCTGCTGGTATTCCCTCATCCTAGTTGTGTAGAAAGTAAACCAGCATCCCTCTCCCACCCCTGGCAAATAATCAGACCTCAGCGGTTCTGTCTGCTGACATTGCTGGACAGTCTACAGTGTACACATACCAGTTTGTGTTTAATATGGATGTCTGTTTTCACTTGTGTTCTATAACAATGCTGTCTAAAGTTGTAGCTACATGTCATTATTTAAATTTAAATGTGTGGTAAAATACACATGACAATTTACCATCTTATTTTTAGTATACAGTTCAGCAGTATTAAATACATCCATAATATTGTGCAGACATCACCACCAACCACGTCTGTGACTCTTTTTTCATCTGTAAAACAAATTCTGTGTTCATTGAACATAACCCCATTTCTTCTGAGACCCTGGCAACTACAATTTTTTTCTGTTGCTATGATTTTGATGAGTTAATGTAAGTAGAATCATTTGTCATTTTGTAACATGTTGATTTCATTTAGTATATGTCTTTAAGATTCTTCCATGTTGTAGCCTATTGCATAGTTTTCTTTTTAAGGCTTTTTAAGCCTATTGCATGCATATACCACATTTTCCAATCCATGCATCTGTCTGTGGACATGAATTGCCTTCACATTTTGGCCATTGTGGATGATGCTACCATGAACAAATATGGAAAAATATCTCTTTAAGACCCATTGTAGGGCTGGGGAGATAGCTCAGTTTGTAGAATGCTTGCCTTGCAAGAACAAGGCCCTGGGTTCAATCCCCAGCACCGCAAAAAAAAAAAAAAAAAGACCCATTGTATTTGGCAGTGATTTCTTGGATGTGACACCAGAGGCAAAGCAACAAAATTAAAAGTTGACCAGTTGTCATGTTTTTAAAATTTTGTGCATCAAAGGACATTCTCAACACAATAAAAAGACAACTCACAGGAGGAAATATTTGCAAGTTGTGTGTCTGATAAGGGATTGATAAACAGAATGCATAGGGGAGAACAAAACAAACTTGATTCAGAAATGAGCAAAGGACTTGAATAGACATTTCTCCAAAGAAAATATATAAATGGCCACATAAGCATATGAAAAATGCTCAACATCAGTAACTATTAGAGAAATGCATATCAAAACTATAAAATACCACTTCACACCCTTTGGGGATGACTGTTTTTTAAAAAAAAACAATGATGTTGGTGAGGATGGCGGAAAAATTGGAAAGAACCCTTGTGCAATTACATTGCCTTGCTGATTAAACAGTTAAAACAGTAAAATTACTGGTTTTATATGATGTGAGAGTTTCACTCAAAAGGATTTGGTTTAATTAAAATAAGGCCTAAAAATTCAGTTAGTCACAGTAACCACACCTCAAATCCCAATGGTGATGTAGAGCTAATAAGCCACCATTTTGGCCAGTGCGAATATGGAATACTTCCATCCTCAGAAAATGCTGCTGGACCTTGCTATGCCAGCAGATTGGTTGTGAGAAACAAGCAATGGCAAAATGCAAATTTTGCAGAATTCTTTGAAAAATACAAGACCCGGAACATTATGTTTCGTAATTAATAATTGTCTTAAGTACACATAATACTAGAAACATTCAAGGAGAGAAATACATTGTTACTATAGGTCTGCCAAATTGGAGTATACTCATATTGGAGTTGAAAGGTTGGTAAATGTGATTTAATTTCCAGTTACAGTTCCATTAAGGTGCTTGCAATTTGATGAAAACCACTTTGAAACTGCCTTAACAAAGCCTCAGTTGACATTGTTTGCTGAGAAGTTTATAAAAGCTATAGTGGGAGATAACTATTATTTCAGAATTTTGTGTCAGAATAGTTTTACACTTAAATTTTAGAAATCACCAGTTCGATAGGAAAATTTTTCTAAAATCTTGGACAGTGTCCTTAAACAAAGAAATAGTTCTAACTGGAGCTTTCCTTGGACTTCAAGCTACTTCACTTTGTATTTACTTCTGGCTTTGAATAATGCCTTGTATGAAGTACTAAAGATCTCAGAAAACCTAAATAACAGAAGTTCCCTTTAATTATTAGTTGATATCTAGCCCTGAATGAAGGAAAATTGTAGATTCAAAACAAGTCAGTGGGTCTGCACATCATTCACCAGCTGCCTGCTAAAGTCTGGAATATGACTTGGTATGTGGAACCCTTGGAGCAGGTGGTAATTAGCATTTTTATTCTTTTTTTAATCCAAAATAGTATTTGATTTATTTTCAGCATTCCAGGCCAAATTCTTTCAGAGCTGGAAGTCATATGCATATTTGACATATATAGTGCTGTAGTTGAAGAAGCTGTTACTGATGTATTTTCAATCCTGCTATAAAGGTTTTCTGTTAATAAACATCTTAAATTTCCTATGTAGAGTGTATAATAGTGTGTCAGTCACCATCACTAACCCAACACATTGGCGAAAAGCTTCAGTTCAGACTTAAGTAAATCATAGGGAGAAAAAACTTTGTTCTCTAAGTAAAATTGATTCACCAGACTTTCCCATCTTTTCCTTTAGTGCATTGAAACATGAAATGGTTTTTTCTGTGTCATTTCTTCTTTCTTCCCTTTCCCTTCCCAGCAATTACTGTTTGCTTTGACAGTTAGTTGAATGCCTTCTCAACAGAAGCTGTAGTGAACTTACTGAGGTCCTTGTATTCAAAGTCTCCAGTTTTCTTGGAGAGGATGGACTTAAAGAAAAATCAAAGGCCTCTGGGGAAGCCAACCCTGCTGTGATGAGAAGGAAACTAGATCTTTCTGTCACACTGGGGAATCCTAATGCCCTTGGACTATGAAAAGTTGTGACTAGGAGGTTCCCCAACTTCAGCCCTTGTATGAAGGTACCAGACCTGATGTAACATTTCTGATGCCTGGCTACATCCTGCAAACACCCTCTAGTCAGGTCTCTGCCTTCTGACCTGATAATATTAGCCAAATTGATTGCCAGAGCATTGCCAACAACAATAACTGGATGTCCTTATCTATCATGTAACTCTTGTCAATGTCTGTCTCATATTCAGTTGGCATCCAGGTCCCCAAACTATCACACAATATGAGATTGCTGTTTTAAATAATGGGTAGTTACTGAAACATTGCCCACAGAAAAGGGTTGGGAAGAGAGTTTAAACAATCTACTAGAAATATCTTCCTTTTTTTTCATTGAACAAAGTCAGTGAAATTATTTTAGGTGTTTCTGAGCATTGTGTTAAATCTCTTGGGATACAATAGTGAGCAAAATAAGTCTAATCTCATATTTATAGTCTTGAGATTGGTGATATGATGAGTGGTCAATTTTGATGTATGAACTCAAAATGATCCATCGCAGCAGTTTTAGCAGTTCTTACAAGTCAGATACTAGAGTTGTGTTGCTAGTCTACTGAAAATGAGCTAAAATACATTGCTACACAATTGGGCAGCGTATATTGAGAATGATGTAATTCTTGCATACTGCTAAGGCACATTTGTCAAATGGATATGAGAAATATTGAAAACTTAAAAACAGTTTCAGTAGATAAATCCTGGTTTTAAATAAGCAGGTGTATCAACTTTACATGAAGCAGTCAAATGTGAACTGGTGCATTTCTGAAGTGTCAGAAAAAGCATGGATTTAACATGGCAGTGGTGGTCATACAAGTAGTCCACATTATACTTCTTGTATTCAAACTAAATATGTGAAAAGGATTCTGGGGAGGTGGTGATGACAGCATAGTTTTTTAATTCCCATATTAATACAACATAATGACATTGGTAACAAGGTGACAAGGTATCTTCACAAACCTTCAAAATACAAGCAAATGGGAGCAAAACACCAACAGCCTCAATATTTCTGTGAAAAAAAAGAAGGAAGCAATAGGTTAGCATAGGATAGGCCTGAGAACAGGATAACCACAATATTACCATCAACTCAGCCCCTAAATGTATCAAATTCAACTTGCCAAAACTCCCTTCCAAAACAAGTCCTCACATTAGTGAAAAGTTATTGAAGTGGAATAAAAACTGAGCAGGATAGAGGCACTAGACTGAGAGGTCTAGAGCAAAGTGGGGAAGGAACATAGAGCCAGGAACCCCAGGAAGCAAGCTGCCATTATTTTTAACACACCATGTACAAACAACACAAAAAATGAACTCAAGTTAACAAATGTTCTGAATTCTACCTCATTCCAAAAGTAAATTTGGAAAATAATTTTGCATAACAATGAGTGAAATAATAGTACCAAAGTCAAATCTTATATAAAGTACATGTAAGAAAAAGGAACAGAATAACATCCCAATGGAAAACAGATCCATGTTACGCCCACAAAACTGCAATTAATTATTGCAAAATGAACTGAAAGCTTAAGAAATGATACAAGATATGCAAGAACAACAACAGAATTAGTAAATTAGATGAAAACTCAGGAAAAAGTCAGAAATATTACAGAATTGTGGAATAGAAGAAGTATAAGCAGATACAGTAATGCTTTAAAAGAAATAGAAGGTGCAAAAGGGAACATTTTAAAAATCAAAAATGAAAGATTCGCTGATTTAAAGGTTGATACGATGAATAAGGACATATGCTTTTGGAGATGTGGCAGACTCCAGGTTTGGAACAGGAAATGTACAAGATGATCCTGGAAGATACTGTCATAGCAAAGAAGCTATCAAATATTGCTCAGATCTTGTCAAAAGGATTCTGGAGCCAATGTGATTAATGACACTGAAGAAAGGCAAAGAAAAACTAGGATTGCACAAAGCCAAGACAAAAGAGATATTAAAATTCATATTTCAAGAACACTTCTGAAATTAAAAAAAAATTATGTATTGAAAGGACACACCAAGAAACTAACGCTAAGCAAAAACACAATACCAACAAACATTCTGGTTAAAATTACTGCCTATAAAGCAACAGAAGCATATCTCTTTTTAAATTGTATCATTTTAAGTTTAATAGCATTAGGAATGACATTTGTACTTACTTCACTTATAGGAAACATTCAGAAAGTTTTCATAACAATGTTCCATTCTTTCCTTCCAATGACCATCTGTTTGAAAAAAGGGTACTATTTGTGAGGGAAAGTATTAGATTACCATCAGAATTTCAGCCGTAAGCCTTTATACCAGGTGAAAATGGAGCTGTAAGTTTTCAAGGAAAGAAAGTCAGCCTAAGATTTTCCATTAAAAAACCTGAATTCTAAGTATAAAAGACAAAATGTATTATCAACATTTAACAAAAATACTCTTCCCATGAGCCCTTCTTTAAGAATCCATTATAGAACTAGAACCAAATGTCTGAAGAGACATCAACATAAGAACCAACAGTTGATGTGTTGATCAGCTTTGCATCATTATAATGAAATACCTGAGGCAGTTCACTTACAAAAAGAAAAGGTTTATTTTGGTTCAGGGTTGTGAATCTTCAAGCTCAAGATTGGGCAGCCCATTTCTCTGGACCTCTGGTGAGGGCAGCACAATATGGCATGAGCACATGGCAGAACAAAACACATGTCAAGCCAGGAAGCCTGGAGACTGGAGCCCCATAATCCCGTGCAAGGGCAGGCCCAAGTCACCTAAGGACCTCCCACTAGGCCCCACCTCCCATCAGCATCACCACTTCAAGTAGCACCATCCTGGGGACCAAGCTTTAACTACTGAACCTTTGGGGAATACTCTTCCAAACCATAGTGGTTGGGCATAGGTATTTAATAGATTATATAGAAACAAGAATTAAGTAAGGGTCAACAGGGAGACAATATAGCCCATAATGACTGCATGTCCTGACATGAAAATTCTGTACTATTTTTGCAATGGGAGAATGAGAATAGATACAAAATTTTAATGTTTTCAAGAATCATATTAGTATACTGCCTGGTGTATATGTAATATAAGATTAGACAAATGGGTACACATGGGATATTTTAATCCTATCATGCCCTGAGTCCTTGAGAATCAGAATTCTTAGAGTGGAATAAGGGAGTTATAGCTATAAAAAATTTGAATTGAGGGCTGGAGATATAGCTCAGTTGGTAGAGTGCTTGCCTCACAAGCACAAGGCCCTGGGTTCATCCCCAGCACGGAGAAAAAGTCTGAATTGGTAATGTCAATATGACATCATGAACCTACCTTATTTATGTATCTCTCTATATCTATGTAATTTCTTACCCTAACCACTGAAAATACCTAAAAAAAAATGATCAACTGAGGGAGTATCCTTAGCACCTGAATTTTGACCTTGAAGTACAATTTCTCATTAAAAGATGCCAAGGCTTTTGGAGAGGGAGGCAGATTCCAGGTGTGGAAATGAACAAGATGATCCAGGAAGATCTTATAATAGCAAGGAAGCTATTGAATATTACTAGAATCTTGTCAAAAGGATTCTGGAGAAAACTTGAAGACTGACTTAAAATGGAACAGTCAGCCTCAGTAATAGGGATAATTTCAGTTAATTGAAACCATTGATATGTTTAATCCCATGAATTTTAATTGATGCATATTAATTGTGTATGTCACTGTGGTATATCATACATACTTAAAACATGGTTTGACCACTTCATTCCCATACCTCCCCTTCCCCTCATCCCTCTCCTCTCACTAATAATCTTCCTTTTACATACATGACATCACCCCCCACACCTTTTTTCCCCTTTCTGGAGCTTCCACATATGAAAACAAAATGAGATACTTGTCATTTTGAGTATTACTTATTTTTCTTAAAATGAGGCTCTCCAGTTCCATTTTCTTTCTCCTGGAAATGACATAATTTTTGTTTCTCTTTATGACTGAATAAAAATCTATTGTGTATATATGTCACCTTTTCTTTAACCATTCATCTGTTGACAGATAACTAGAACCATAACGTGGCTACTGTTAATAGTGATGCCATTAACATGGGTGCAAATGCTCACTGAAGTATGCTAACTTTAATTCTTTTTTAAGCCCATGAATATTTTTTTTCTGGTACTAGGAATTCAACCCATGGGTACTTTCCAGCCCTTTTTGCCTTTTTAAAAAGAATTATTTATTTTTTAATTTTTTACAGACTGCATTTTGATTCATTGTACACAAATAGGTTACATCATTTTGTTTCTATGGTTGTACACGATGTAGATTCATACCATTCATGTAATCATAAATGTACAAAGGGTAATGATATCTGTCTCATTCCACCATTTTTCATAGCCTCCTCCCTCTCATTTTCTTCTACATAAAGTTCCCCCATTCTTCTCTCACTCCCCCCACCCCCGTTATATATCATTCTTCACTTATCAGGGAATACATTTGGCCTTTGGTTTTTTGGGATTGGCTTATTTCACTTAGCGTGATATTCTCCAATACCATCCGTTTATATGCAAGTGCCATAATATTCTTTATGGCTGAATAATATTCCATTGTATATATATACCACAGTTTTTTAATCCATTCATCTTTTGAAGGGCATCTAGGTTGGTTCCACAATCTAGCTATTGTGAACTGAGCTGCTATAAACATTGATGTGACTGTGTTACTGTATTATGCTGATTTTAAGTCCTGGAGACTAAATAATATGCTATTGAATGATGTAATGATAACAGAAGGCATCAGGGAAGAAATACAAAAATTCTTATCAAAATCTCTGGGATACTCTGAAAGCAGTACTAAGAGGAAAGTTCATTGTATTGAGCTCATACATTAAAAAAATAAAAAGTCAACAACTAAATGACCTAACATTACATCTCAAAGCTCTAGAAAAAGAATAACAGATCAACACCAAAAATAGTAGATAGGAAATAATTAAATAGAAGATAGGAAATAATTAAAATCAGAGCTGAAATCAATGAAATTGAATCAAAAGAAACAATTCAACAAATTGACAAAAAGTTGGTCCTTGGAAAAAGTAAACAAAATTGATAAACCCCTAGCCTCACTAATGAAGAGAAAGAGAGAGAAAACGCAAATTACTAGAATTTGTGATGAAAAGGGAAAGATCACGACAGACACCATTGAAATACATAATGTAATTAGAAGCTACTTTGAAAATCTATACTCCAACAAAATAGAAAATATCGGAGACATTCACAAATTTTTAGAGACATATGATCCTCCCAAACTGAATCAGGAAGACATACACAATCTTTTTGCTTTTATATTGAGACAGGGTCTTGCTAAGTTGCAATGGCTGCCTTTGAACTTGCGATCAGCCTCTTGGGTCACCAGCCTAAACCCATGAATATATAATGGTATTTAAAGTCAGAATTGGTCACCCTAGGATAATGAGCAGGAACCAATTCCTACTTCTTGAAAACTAATAAGGGAAATACTAAAGCATTTATCCTGCCTTTCTGTATGCACTTCACCACAGAGAAAGCAAATGGCAGATGAGGGAAAGTACCTGATACAAAAGTTTCCAACTAATAATTGAAAAAGGAATGATGTAACATCTCCCATTTTCTAGTTCCCATTGAATTAAGATAAGCATCAATCACTGCTAGCATCATATAAATAGAAATAACTAGACATTTCATGTTTCCTGATGAAGGAAAGCAAGACATCTTTGTCTTGTCACAGAAAGTGAACATTGAATTTGGATCAGGCTCTGAATCCAGCTTCCAGGAAATACAGAGGACAGAGAACTACATCATGAGAGCAAAATCAAGAAAATCCAGATTGTGACATAAGTCCAAGGGTCTGGCTTCTTCAATAGATAGCATTGTAACAAAAAGAAAGGGTGGAAAAGAATTCTATAAAACAAAGGCAATAATCAAAACTTAGTTCTTTGTTGTTTTATTACATTTTACTATTATCTGTTCTCTTGAGGTTATATTGTACCTGTGTGGTGGAAATACTACATATTGGTGTACATCACACATCTTTCCCCAATTCTACATTCAATGACGCCATGGTAGTTTGAAACTGGGCATCATGGCAGTATTTAGACAAAATCAGGGATTGGTTCATTGTTTTGTTGATTTGTCTAGTCTTAAATGGTGGAAAAAGTATTAATGCAGATTAAAATTTAAAAATGTGTCCATAGGTATTACATTGTAACACAAAAGGTTGAGGAAACATTCTTCCAGTATTTAAAAATTATTTTCTTATTCAGCAAAGAAATCAAATAGATCATTGACAAATAAGTGATGCTCTGACATATATGTTGATTTTTTTCTTTTGTCTCACTTGTTAATGTAAATGGAAATATCAACCAACTTTCATGCCATATTGCAATCATTAATCAATTGCAATCATAGGATGGCTGCAGATACAGGAAAAAGCAATAAAAAGTTTCTTTGAGAATAAATTGCTTCTGTGGAATTTTTAATAAAGAGTGCTGTATATTTTTATTATCTATATTAGTAAAATTCATTATAAGCTTGTGTATGTGCATTTTCTGCCAGTTATTAAACATTTACCAGCACATTCCTGGAAACATCATAAATGTGTAGTAAGTAAGTGTGTAGTTGTTTTTGTTAGTACAGCAATAGCAGAATAATGGATTCCTGGGAGGGAATGATGCTCATAAAGACCAGAAAGAATGTTTAGCAGGAAACAAAATTGATCAAGATGACTTAAATTTTAAGGTGACGTTTAAGTTCCACATGACAAGAAAGTTCATATATAATCGCTGAATTAAAAGTTGGAAGAACTTAAGTAACAGGCCGAAATGTCATGGTGGTGGCAATACACAGAAAGAATCTTTACAATAAAGGATGCTGGGACCCAATATCTTGCCTTCAGATATCTAAAAATGCAGACTATTTAAAAAATAGATTGGATTAGTAGAATGCCTACCTAGCATGTATGAGACCCTCGATTCTATTGCCAGCAACTGCAAAAAAATTTTTTCAGAATTCATAACCATATAATAGCAATAGACCCATAAGGTCCAAATCTATAGAATTAAAGGCCTTTAACCTTCCAGACTAACAGCAAGTACCTGGAATAAAGACCCACCTTTCTGATGCTTTTAGAAGGGGGACAGTTTTGTGGGTGATTTTTAATAAAAAAGGAAGAGCTAGTGTTGGTCTGGATACTTGGGGACAGGGATACCTTTGTCCTAAAATTTAAAATAACAAGGCAATGAAATACAGTACCAGGTTTAGTCAACCATGCATGGAATCTGGTTTCAGTCTAGTCAAAGATTAAATGTCTGATGACTTGAGAATTTAAAAATGAATCCGATGGATTCTTGGGAAAGTATACCAGAAGGGAGATTTCAAGTATGCAATTAATTAAAGGCAAAGTTGGAATAGACATAAACTGAATAAAATGGTATGCTTACATAGGAACCTCTCTGATGAACATGGAGTCCAAAGGACAAACTAACCTATGCAGAATATATAATCAAAATGATCATAGACCAGTACGAGTTTATAAAAATATTATGAACATTGAAATCCTTCACAAGCTTTAAGAAAATGCTAGTCAAAAAATGCCTTTAAACTATATTCATATCAAGAAGTACAAGAAAGGCCTCCATGCCCAGCAAGCAGAATTATCTTCAAAGACAGTGTAAAATAATGTAGAGATGGAATTATAGAACCCCTCCCCAACCCTTCCCCCAGAAAAAGACATGGAAGGAAAGGAAAAATTTTAAATGAATTTATGTCCATGACCAAAGACATTCCAGTTTGCTTCTACTTATTGAAGAACTTGCAAATAGAATCCTAGAACCTATGTTAGTAATGCTAGATAAGTAGTAGAGAAAACATTTCCCAAAGGCTCAAAGTGAACATAGTTTTCTCAACTTAAGAAAGAAAAAAAAATTTTTTTTTGTTACTGAAAAGGCTACTGTCAGCAATGCCTTTGGCAAGATTGCACACAAGGTCTTTTAAATAAGGAGATTTTTTTTTTAACTAGCTTCTGTCATTTTTAGAGAAAAATGTAACTGTTTAATAATGACCAAGATTGTTAATAGAGTGGTTTAGTGAAATCAGAGGTGTTTTCAACAAAAATTGGTATTTTGGATATTGTATAATTGTCAACATTTGGAAGATGAGCAAAACTTAGAGAACAAATATTATCAAATGGAGACCAGTCATGATTTTATAAAAACGTGAACAAAGAAAAGATTCATTCAAATTTCTAGGTAAACTAGTTCATTTTAACTTAATAAGAAGAAAATTTTATTGATATGGTTTCATATTCCATCTTGTCATGTTTTGGGTAGTATGAAAGAATAATATCCAGAGTTGTATGAAAAGACTATGAAAATACTCCTCTTCCAACTACATATCTGGATGAAACTTATACTTCAGCCAGAACAACAGAGTGAATGAATATGTGAGAGTGAAATAGAGAGGAGACCCCTGCTATCTTCTATAAAACCAGATATTAAGAAAATTTGTAAAAAAGAGTAAAACTGATTATGTGAATCATCAAAATGATCACACAATAGTACAAATTTATAAATATTTTCCACATTTCTATTGGTGCATTATAGTGGTACGTAATGGTGGGATTTGTTGTTACATATCCATACATAAACACAATATAACAATATGATTTGACCAATACCATTGTCCCTTTTCCTCCACTCCTCTCTTTCATTTTCAAGAGATCCCTGCCATCTTTCCTCTCCTCTCTCTAACTTTTATATATAAGAGAAAACATATAGTCCTTGACCTTCTGAGTTTGGCCAATTTTGCTAACAATGTTCCTAAGTTCCAAAATTTTATTATTCTCTATGAATGAATAAAAAAATATGGTTAAAAAATATTGTATACATACACCACATTTTCTATATCCATTTATTCATTAACAGACACCTAGGCTGGTTCCATAGTTTGGTTATTGTGTATAATAGCTATAAACTTAGATACACATGTATCACTGTAGTATGATAATTTTAATTCTAAAGAATAAAAGGATAAATACCACAGCGGGGCATAGCTGGGTCATATGGTGATTCCATGCCTAGTCTTTTGAGGAAACTCCATACTGATTTCCATAGTGGTTATACTAATTTATAGTCCCACCAACAGTGTAAAAGTGTTCCTTTTCCTCCACATCCTTTCTAGCATTGATTATTGTTTGTATTCTTTTTTTTTCAATATTTTTTAGTTATAGATGGACACAATATCTTTATTTATTTATTTTTATGTAGTGCTGAGGATTGAAGCCGGTGCCTTGCACATGTGAGGCAAGCGCTCTACCACTGAGTCCCGGCCCCAGCCCCTATTGTCTGTATTTTTGATGATTGCCATTCTGACTGGTGTGAGACAAAAATCTCAGTGTAGTTTTGATTTGCATTTCCCAAATTGCTAATGATGCTGAACATTTTTTCATACATTTTTCAGTCATTTATATTTCTTCTTTTGAGAAGCGTCTAATTCATTTGCCCATTTATTAATTGGGTTATTTGATTTTGGGGGGTTAAATTTTTTGCCATCTTTATAGATTCTAGATATTATTTCTTTGTCAGAAGAGTAGCTAGCAAAGATTTTCTCCCATTTGGTAAGTTCTCTTCACATTCCTAATTATTTCCTTTGCTATACAGAAACTTCTTAATTTGATGTCACCCCATGTATTAACTCTTGGCATTATTGGTCCTATTGAGAAAGTTCTTACCTGTGTTATATGCTGGAGTGTTCACCCTATGTTTTCTTTTACAAATTGTGTAGTTTCTGGTCTAATTCCTAGGTCTTTGATTCATTTTGAGTTGATAGATCATACATAAATAGAGTATAATCTCTCAATTTTCTGATTATACATATTGCAGGATCACATCAGTCATGCAGTCATATATGTACATGAGGTAATAATGTCTATTTCACTCTACTAACATTTCTACCCCATACCCCTTTCCCTCCCTTCACTCCCCTCTACCTAATATAAAGTAACTCTATCCACCTCCCGCACCCACCTTATTGTGAATTAGAATCCACATATCAGAGAAAACATTTGACCTTTGTTTTTTGGGGTTTGATTTATTTTGCTTAGCTTGATATTTTTGTGCAGAGTGAGAGATGAGAGTGTGGTTTCATTCTTCTATATGTGGATAACTAGTTTTCCCAGTGCTGTTTGTTGAAAAGGCTATCTTTTCTCCAATGTATGTTTTTGGCACCTTTGTCAAGGATCAGATGACTGCATCTGTGTGGGTTTGTCTCTGTGTCTTCTGTTCTGGACCACTGGTCTGTGTGTCTGTTTTTATGCCAGTACCATGCAGTTTTTGTTATTATAACTCAGTAGTATAATTTGAAGTGAGGTATTGTGATGCCTCCAGCATTGCTTTTTACTTAGAATTGCTTTGGCTATTCTGGGCCTTTTATTCTTCCAAATGAATTTTACACACACACACACACACACACACACACACACACAGACCGACAGTCCTCAACTTCAGATTATGTTATGTTGTAAGTTGAAAATATCCCAAGTCAAAGATACATTTAATAACCTAGGCTTCTACATTTTCAGGCAAATGGATGAAATTGGAGAATATCATGCTAAATGTGATAAGCCAATCTCAAAAAACCAAAGGACGAATGATCTTGCTGATAAGAGGATGATGACACATAATGGGAGGTGGGAGGGGTTAGGGTTAGGTTTAGGGTGAGGGTTAGAGAGGGGGGCAAGAATGGAGGGAGGAAGGACTGTATAGAGGGAAAAGAGGGGTGGGAAGGGTGGGGGGAAGGGAAAAAATAACAGAATGAATCAAACAACATTACCCTATGTAAATTTATGGTTACACAAATGGTATGCCTTTACTCCATGTACAAACAGAGAAACAACATGTATCCCATTTGTTTACAATAAAAATAAATAAATAACCTAGCCTTCTAAATATCCCAGCCTAGCCTACCTTAAATGTACTCACTTAGATTAGCTTACAGTTGAGCAAAATTACCTAACACACAAAGTATATTTGATAGTAAAGCATTGACTATCTCATGTAATTGGTTGAAGGCTATACTGAAAGTAAAACACAGGTTATATGGGTATACTTTTGCACAACTGAAAAGTAGAATAATTGTTGAGTCATAATTTTGTAAGTTGGGGAACATTAGTAAATACATAGTTATATTTTTCAGGATTTGAAAGGTTTAGTTTTGCATAAATTGTTCCCCTGACTCTAGATGAGATACAAAATTAATTGTAGCTTATTGTTATTCACCAGAGTATACATTGAAAATGACAAATTCAGTAAGTGCTTTGTTTTTTGTAATTTTTTTTTTGGGGGGGCTGCTGGGGATCGAACCCAGGGCCTTGTGCTAACAAGGCAAGCACTCTACCGACTGAGCTATCTCCCCAGCCCCCTGTTTTTTGTAGATTGAATCCCTCACCACAGCTTCTATTAGTAGAAACATTATTATTCTCATTATTATATGAGCCCTCTCCTTTATTCTTCTTTGTGACAGAATGAACCAGGGCTACACTTAGGAAGCTTTTCAAGCTTAATACTCTAAATATCCATCTGTGTTAGTCAGCTTTCCTATTGTTACTGTAACAAATACCTGAGATAGTTGACTTACAAAGAAAAAAGGTTATTTTGCCTCACAATTTTGTACATATCCATGAGTCCATGATCAATTAGTCCTGTTGCTTTGGGGTCCATGGCAAAAGAGAACTTCATGGCAGGGAGTGTATGTTGGCATAGAACTTATCACCTCATCGAAGCCAGGAGGTGAAAGGGTAGAATGGACCAGGGTACCCAAATCCTCTTTGAGGGCATGTCCCCTGTATTCGTTAGTTTTTCCATGGTGTATCAAAATACCCAACAAGAACAACTGAGAGGGGGAAACGTTTATTTTTGGCTAACAGGTTCAGAGGTTTAGTCTATGGTCAGTGGAATTCATTGCTCTGGGCCCAAATTGAGGCAGGACATCATGGTGGAAGGGCATGACAGGGGATCCCTGCTCACCTCATGGCAACCATGAAGCAGAAGGGTATCTGGGGGGCACAGGGACGACAGATCCTTCCAGGCCACGCCCCCAGTGACCCATCTCCTCCAGCCATGCCCCACTCACCTAGTTACCACCCAGTTAGGTAATTCAAACTGGGATGGATTGATTATGTTACAGCTCTCACAGTTCAATCATTTTACCTCTGAATATTCCTGCATTAACATAGGAGTTTTGGGGAAATGCATTGCATATCCAAACCATAATATGCCAAAATACCTAAGCTCTTCCCCACATCTTTGGGTTTTCTAACACTTCCCTATAGGGTCAAGGTAGGGAACAATCCTTTAATACCTGGACCTTTAAGAGACACTTTTCCAAACCACCATAGCAACATCTTTCCCTTTCAGCATTGGCAGTGATTTTTTATTTATTTATTTATTTATTTGTACTGGAGATTGAGCCCAGGGGTGCTTAACCAGTGAGACACATCCCCAGCCCTTTCTATTTTTTAGTTTGAGACAGGGTCTCACTAAATTGCCTAAGGCAATTTAGTACTGAGGCTGGCCTTGAAATTGTGATCCTCCTGCCTCAGCCTTCTGAGTTGCTGGATTACAGGTGTGCACCACCACACCCAGCTAGTGTTGGTGTTGTTTTTAAATATTATCTTTTCACTTCTCAGAAAACACCATCTTAAAACTGAAGCTGATTTGGTTGGTAGATGGCTAAAGAGGATTTGATGGTAAAATCAGGAACATTTAAGTCACATTTGAAGTGTAAGGAGTCTAAAATCTTTTCAGAGTAAATACTTCCTTATTCTTTCAGAACAGATCATTGGGAGGAAAAATTTTCCAGATGAAAAAAAAATTCTGAGGCTTATCGCTAACAACTTGACTGTGTTCAAAAACTCAATTGCTGAAAAGTCTGACAGGCAGCAGGATCTATTAAAATTTGTTTCAGTCATCTTTGGGTGCATTTATACCTGGATTTTGGACATCAGACTATGTGTGACATTTCTTAACACATTCCATATTGACATCAGATTTTCAACAACTTTATCCTATGTGGTTTTGGGTTGGGATAACACAGAACTGTCAACTTAGTTTAAAATGACTACAGTTTGCACAACATATGAAAAGGAAGAAGGGAAACATCTTTCATTCAGTGAATATCAAATTTGTTTGCACAGAGTTCACCCTGTTTCCCTTCATTTCTCCTAAACATGGTGGTAAATCTGCATGGTTTTCTAATGTCCCACACTCATCATCAATAAAAGGCACATGGTCTCCTTCAAATTGCTGAGCTTGTTTGAAACTTGTGGGGGGGGGCAAGGGATGGAACCCAGGGCTTCTACCACTGAGCTACACCTGCAGCTCCCTGTTCGAAACTTTAATAGTACTATTTTTATTAGCTTAACTGCTTAAAGTTTTTCTCTTAAAGAATGGAAGTATTGAGAATAATTATGCTTCCAGGTAACGAAAAATAAACATTAAACACTGATACCATCATCCCCTTGACTGGTCTAATTTTTCTGGTTCATAATGCACTGTGGCTAGACTGATGAAATTCAACCTGTAATGGTAAATTACCTGTCAGATTGATTTGTCTGCTCTGTTCTTTATCTTTGGTGCATATATAGAGATGGTTGTGTGTATGTTTTAATTTCCCAGAGCTTATGATAGTAGCTGGAAATGCCTCTTTGCAGAGGGAAACTTAGTAGATATATATTCAAAATAAAAGTTACTCATGCACAACCTAGACAGATGTTCAAAGAAAAATAATCATCAGGCTCTTTCATTTTGATGTTTTCTATTGATGATAATCTTAAGATACAAGAAAGCAATAGTGAAAACCCTTCTAATTGTCACTGTTGTTCTTTATTATCCCAAAAGATTTCTAAAGACATACCTGCACAGTCACTAGGCTAGGCACCAAACACAGAAGCTTCTTCTGTTCCTGGGGTAACTGAAAATGAAAAACATTTTGTCACAAATACATGAAGGTCTCCCAAAAGACAAAACAAACTGTAAATCAACTCTGTAGTAATCGAAGTATAGTTCTATTAAAACATTAAGGTAATAGTACTTTGGGGTGTGAAGGCAATGGGAAAAAATTTTTAAATGGTTTTTGTCCTAAGGTTGCATGTTAGCTTTCTGTTACTATAACAAAATATTCAAGATCATCAATTTGTAAATAGGAAAGATTTATTTTGGCTCACAGTTTTGGGGACTTCAGTCCATGGTTGTATGGACTCATTGCTTTTGGACCTGTGAGGAGACAGTACATCATGGCAGGGAGGCTGCTTGCAAAGAGAAAGAGAAAGAGGTGAGGTCCCACAATTTCATTCCAGGGCATACTGCCAGTAACCTAACTTCCTCCCACTGGACCCCTCTTCTTAAAGGTTTCACCACCTTCCAGTAGCACCACCTGGAAACCAAGCCTGTAACACACTGGACTTTGGGGACATTTTGGATCCAAACTATAATAAGTTGAAAGAAAAATTTTAAACTTTTTGCTAATTGAAAATGAACTTTCTTTAGTAACAGCCTCTCCTTGCATGGTCTTTATACACTCAAGAACTGCTCCACTGAGCCCTTGAGTGGAGGGCAAGAGTGAAGCCATCATGAACTGAAGTGGATCATGGGCAAGATGGGGCAAGAGAGGCCATCATGAAAGTCATAGGGAATCTGTTAGGTGGCAGGGGTTAAGACTTACTGTGGTTCTGATATCATTTAATTGTTCAATTTGGATGACCCCCAAAGTTCATTGTAATTAAAGGCTTGATCTGCAGAGGGTGCTATTGGGAAGTGGTGAAGCCCTTGAGAGGCAGGGCCCTGTGGGAGGTGTCTAGGTCATTGGGGGTGTGTCCTTGAAAGGGATTGTGGGACCTCAGTCTCTCTCTGTTCTGGCTGGAGATGTGACCACTCCCTCTAACACTTGCTTCTGCTATAATGTGGCGCCATCTGCCCTCACCAGAGACCAGACCAATGGGACCACTCTATGGGACTATAAACCTCCCAAACTGTGAGATAAACAAATCTTTTCTCTTTATGAAATTATCATGTCAGGTATTTTGTCACATTAACACAAACTGACTAATACAGGATACTCTGCAGAATTGGGTTTCTCTGCCAAATCCAGTTCTTGCCAAAATGTCTTTGTTCTACGGAAAACTATGAACTGGAGGACTCTGCATTTGTTCTAGTGAGTTTGGGAAGGACACAGAAGAGAAACTCTGATGTTCCTCATTTGATTCCTCGACAACAAGATGATCATCTCCAGGGTGGATGTGACTGCTTCAGAGAAGTGTTGGGTGAAGTAGAATTCTAGGGAGGGTACAGACTCAGAGAGTTAAGAGTGTTTGGGCTTTGGGATCAGAGAAATCTGTGCAGCTCCCAGACTTCTTAACTAGAGTTGAAGTAAATTTCTTGATCTTTTAGAACTTTGGTTTTTTTACCTGTAGCACACAGAAGGAAAAAAAAAAAATTCACAGTTTTTAAAATAAGAATTAAATGAGATAAATTTTTAAAAAAATAATTAAATGAGATGACATTGCCTAGTACATGGTTTATAGTAAGTACCCAATAAAACTTATGTAGAAAATTTTATATCACTCTAGCTACAATTCTATAATAAAATTCCTTACATTTTTGTTATCTTGGGTTTCAGTTGATCCTTATAAGAGTCCTTGGAAGCAGCCTCTCTTACACAAGAGGGTAACTATTATGGTTTGGAAATGAGGTGTCCCCCAACAGTTCATGTGTGAGAGGATGCAAGAATTTTCAGAGGCGAAATGATTAGATTTCAGAGGTGTAATCTAATCAATGGACTAATCCACTGATATGGGTTAACTGGGTGTTAACTATAGGCAACTGGGGTATGGCGGGAGGAAGTTAGGTTACTGGGGATGTGTATTTGATGTTTGTATCTTGTCTTTGTTGCTATGTCCTGAACAGCTTTCCTTCACCACGGTGTTCTCCATCACCGTGGGTACCAAACAATGAACCTGGCCCACTGTGTGCTGAACCTCTGAAACCAAGCGCCAAAATAAATTTTCCCCCTGCTACATTGTTCTTGTCAGATATTTTAGTCCCAGTGACAAGGAATAACTAAAGCAGTAACTAAGTTTTTGAAAGCTCAAGTGCCAGGCAGAGTGCACTTCATAAGTGCCAAAGTTGTGAGTCTTCCAAGGCCTTGCAGTTCATCCACTGAAACACAATTTTGAGTACTTCCAATGTGTTAGACACTGGAATTCATGATGAATATTACCAGATAATATTTCCATCTATCAGGGGGCTTGAATAGAGATACTAATCAAATAAATTTACTTTTAAATGTATAATTCAAGACTAATTCAATCACCCTGAAAGCAAAGAACAATTCTCTAAAAATCTATTTATAAATGGACATGGTTAAGAATCGGGGTCAGAGCAAGCTTCCCCTGAGGAAGTGACCCTGGAACTGAGGTCAAAAGGAAGAAAAGGAGGATGATTGGTTGATCTCAAAGAGAATGCAGAGCCCCACAGGAAAGGCAGGAGACATGGCTACTTCCAGGAAATGGGCAGAAGACCATGAGGGTGGGAGTCAGAGAGGTGGCAAAGTGGTGGGGTTGGGCAAGGTGATGGCAGAGGTGGTAATGATGGTGGTGGTGGTGGCTAGTTTTCATTGGTCCTGTGCTTGTTGAGTGAACTGAGCCATCCTGGGGCCACCGTACACCAAATTCTTAGCTCGAGTTTCACTGTAAATCTAGGTTGCTAATCCATTATAGGGTCCATAATCAGGTACATGTTGTTCCTTTCCCTTTATCCCCTACCTTTCAAGTTACCAGGACAATCTTTGTGACTTGTGTGTGTGTGTCCGAGTCAGGGAGAATGGCTTTACTTATGACTCATCCTTACTCTGACAGTGTGGTCCTAACCTGTGGAGGGTCTCTTGTGTAGATCCCTAACCTGGACTGGGCTAACCATTTTGGTCTCTATTTCCATGTCCAAAAGACTCGTAAATCTAAAATTCAAGTTTGCCCATCTTATCAACAGCTCTTAGTGCAAATTAGCTCTGATATTTTGATGTTCTGCTCTGTTTCTGGGTTCCCTCCCACTTCTACTTCAGTTCTAACCAGATAGGTGCAATCTGGTCAGTGAGCCATTTAGGAGTTTGTTTCTAGTCTATTCAGTTTTATCTCTTTTCAGACACAGCTTGGTCCGAAAACCTGGCATACAATTACAGGAATTAAAATTTTGCCTTGCTGCTTCTTTCTTAGCCTATGAAATTCTTATTAACCTGGGAGAAGAAATGGACACAACTGATACTTTTTTTTCCTCCCAAGAAATTAACTGAAAAATTCTTTTTAGTGTGATAAAATATACAGAACACAAATGTCACCACATCAAACTTTTTTTTTTTTTTTTTTAAGCAGTACTGGGAATTGAACCCAGGGGTGGCTCTACCATGGAGCCACCACCCCCAGCCCTTTTTATTTTTTATTTTCAGGTAGGGTCTTACTAACTTGCCCAGTCTGGATTTGAACTCTCAGTGCTCCTGCCTTAGCCTTCTGAGTAGCTGGGATTATAGGCGTGTGCCACTGCCCCTGGCTCTTTTCAACATTTTAAAGTGCTACAATTCGGTGGTATTAAGTACGTTCATCATCACCACTGTCCACTCTGTGCCCGTTAAACACTAGCTCCCCACACCCCTTTCTGCCAGCCCTTGTTGACCTCTAACCACTTTCTGTCTCAATGAATTTGATTATTCCAGTTACCTCATTTCAGTAGAATCTCACAGTGTTCTTCCTTTTGTATCTTCTTACTTTTTCACTCAACATGAATGTTTTCAAGGTTCATCCAGGATGTGGCATGTTTCAAGGTTTCATTCCATTTTATGTCTGAATAATGTTTCGTTCTACGCATATACCACATGCTGTTTGTTCATTTCTGTCAACGGAGTGTTTCTAACTTTTGGCTATTTGAATAATGCTATTATGAACACTGGTGCATAGTTATGTTGGAATCCCTGATCTTGATTGTGTGTGTGTATACCAATATACCAAGTATTGGAATTGCCAGGTCATATGGTCATTTTGTGGTTAACTTTTTGAGGAACCAATTATATATATATATATATATATATATATATATATATATATGGAAGTTATCATATATATATATATGGAATCACTTTTTTGGGGGGGACATATACTTTATATTCCAGGTCCATCATAAGTCCTTGCTATAGTTTAGATCTTAGGTGTCCCCTAGAGGTCCATAAGTTAAAATTTTGACCTCTACATGGAACTAATGGAAGGGAGTGAAACCTGTAAGAGGTGAATCCTCCTGGCTCCGTTCTCCCCCACACCTCCTCTCTCACTCCCTGGACACGAGATGAGTGGTTTATTCCACAATATTCTCCCTCATGATGTTCTGCCTTGACATAGGCCCAAAGTAATGGGGTCATTGGATCATGGACTGAAAATTTTAGAAGAGAGCCATAGCAATTCTTTTTTCTTTAAAAGTTAATTATCTCAGGTATTTCTTATAGTAATAGAAAACTGACTGACCGTTCTCACACCTGATCCTCTCTGAGACAGTGTCCCTCTGTGAGCTCCTGTAACACCTGGGTGGGCCCTCTGACCACATGGGCAATGCTTCTGTGCACCTCCCAGGGGATCCGCCAGCACCTGGTGTGTGTCTATGCCTGACACAGAGCACTCTTTAAACATCTGCTGTGTGTATTCCCTTTGATGGATGCTTTATACTCTGCCTTATGGGGGTTTTTGGCCACGAAACACAGCTTCTGAGAACCATTTCCTCCTTCCATAAGACCCAGTATGAACACAGTGTGGACTGCAAGCTCTGAGCTCAGCTGAAGGATGACCCTGGTCTGTGGAAGCTGAGAATCTATCTGCCCTGGAGTCTGAGGATGAGGGCAAGTTGCTCCAAACTGATGTGAGGCTCTGATTGCTGATCTGTGTAGCAGGCTCAAGATGCTTGAACCCTGTGAGTGTCATAAGGCTTGCAGAGTCCCTCCAGAGGCAACCTCTGGAAACAATTGAACAATATTTTTCTTTATTCCCCTTAGTGTTTTCTCCTTCATTAAAAAATGTGGTTTAAAAAATACACAGTTTTAAAAATGGCCATTTTATTGATTCTTAAGTGTCCAGGTCAATGACATTAGTCCATTCTCATGGATGTCAGACTTTGTCATGAGTTTCAAAAAGATCTTTATTTTTCGTCAAAAGAGATTCTACCTTTCCAAACACCAAAAAAAAAATTTTTTTTTACCTTAAGGAAGCAGAGAGCTCTCAGTGTATGTGATTTTCATGAATTTGCACAGCATTGCAAATACAGCAGACAAACAAGACAAGGCAGACACCGGGCTGTTGAGAGGCAGGGCTGCTTCACAGGTTTGGACCCTTCTCCCCCTATCACCTGGTTCCCCTTCCCTGGGCCTCCGCTCTCCTCCGCTTTGTTTCACATTACTGGGAGTCAGTACCACGGGAGGCTGTTCCCTTGCTGAGGCACAGCATGGATGCCTATGCCCATGCCTGCAGGAAGGGAACCGCTCTGTGAATAACAGTGATTAATTCCTGCTTTTGTCTGCAGTAGGTGATGGGGGCGGGGGGTGGGGACACCAAAGCAAAATGAGAGTTGAAGCTGAAGGCGGTTTTTTTTTTTTTTTTTTTACCAAACATCATTGTTTTAAGCTGGGAACCTGGTAGGTTTTATTTTAGTATCATCATTTTGGAGAGCAAGTCACATTTCAGAAACTTTGCAGCTGCAAAACAGAGATCTCACCAGTTCACTGTGGCACTGGGCATTAAGCTGGTCACCAAGAGACCATGAACCTTTGTCATGAACCTTGGGCAAATGACTTCTCTGAAACTCAGCCTCCCCATCTGCAGCCTGAGGAAGAGGCTTCAGTGTCTGTTGAAGTCTCTCCCTGCTCCAAAGTGGCTAGACCATTGTCCTTCCACCTGCCAGCCAGGCAGGAATCTCACCTTAGCTCTGCACTATTTTGGAGTCAGAGAAATGGATGAGAAGGAAGGATGGAAGGGACTCATCCTGAGTTCCCGCTTTCAGATGAATCCACTGTGGGTCTCAGCAAGACGTTACCTTTTTGCTGAGGCCGTCAGGAGCAGAAGCAACCTCTTCCGAGGGAACCACCACCCTGTCTCCCTCCCAGTTGCTGGGGACTGACTGCATGGGGCTGTGGCAGCCAAGCCCTTTTGAGACCATCCACTCCAGGTAAAGCAGTGTTGGGTCCACATGGGACATCTTGGGAGGTCTAGAGGGGAGACTGGGGAATCCCCATGGGGTCCTGACATAAGCCTGTGTCTCAGAGCCTTGCCACCAGTTTTTTCTTGCAAGATAGCTACAGACCCCTTTCTTCCTCTTTCCCTGACTCTTTACTCAGCCGTAGGCATGTTTGGATCCCCAGGCTTGCAGGAGCCTTCTCAAAGATGTGAGCCTGTTGTTGATTTACAGGGGCAGGCCTCCTCTGTGTGTGCCTGGCTGCATAACTTAACGGGATCTGTCACCTTCAATAGGCTGCCGCACAGCTGCGTGCAGAAGCAGCTGCCTTCTCTGCCTTTGTTTGGTCTCAGTTCTCATCTTATCCTGCAGCCGTGGGGCCCTGTCCCCTCCCAGCACCTTGATTAGTGCTGACTGTCCCCTGCCCACCAAGGGCTTTGGGTGGCCTATGAACATACAGTATCTTACACACAGTTTATGATAGTAATGGTGAGCAAAGGCCATTCATAAACAGTGAGTCGTGGGTGGCAGCATGAGCTTTTAAATATCATAATCAACTCTCCAGGTGGCCTCTTAAATTTGCGTGGAGCTTTCCTGCTCATCCATAAAATAAGCTACTTTAGCCAGAGGCCCCAGAGCTGGCAAGAGCACAGAGCACATGTTTGGCCTTTGGGGCCTCAAACTAGAGCACAATCCCCAGCTCAGGCTGATGAGAAGCTATTTCCCAGCACACACGTCCATATGCACAAATACACACATACACACTCACATGCACACACACACTCCTGCCCAGATCCATCATCACATGCTCTAACAAGCCCATGTGTAACAGAAGCCCTTGGCCACAGTGGGCTGTGCTCTGGGGGCTGAGGAAGCTGCTGCACTGACTGCAACAGTTCATTGCACACTGAGGGACTCAGAAATATTTCTGTCCAGGCCCCTGACTCCCCATTTTCCTGCCTCATATTTCCCCCTTTATTTTCAAATCTCAGTGCCATCTACCCTGTCCCCTACCACATCTTGGAGAAGTTCTGATATCATTTGCTCAGACCTGTGTTGTGTTGTGAAATTTCCACGGGTAGGCAGGCAGGTGCTCCAGGGCTCTCTGCTCACCTCACCCCTGCTGCTCTCAGCAGCTGGTCACCATGAACTGCTTAGTGCCATCAGACTTGTCTGACCCTTTCCCCTGTGGATGCCAGAGTGAACCCTGGAACAAGAGTTCATGACTAGCCCTAAAATTAACTGTTAAGTGGGCAAAATTTCAGTAGTGCTTCCCAGAGGAAAGAACATAGGATTTGCCCCCAGACACTCCTACATCCAGTAAATCCTAGCTTTTCCACTTCCTGGGGCATCATCTCTGAGCCTCAGTTTCCTCATCTATACAGTGAAGATAAAAGAATTGATCCCAGGGGGGCTGTTGATATTATAAGAGAGTGTAAAGTGCCTATTGTTTTACTTGGGGCTCAGTACATGCAACTAACATAAATAATAATAAGATTTTATTATTTCTTTGGTTCAAAGTTTTGATCTAGGAACAGGAGACATACTCAGAGAAACCAGTGTGTTGGTCTCAGCAACAGTGCCAGCAAAAGCCTAACCTTTTAGTCATGTGTCTAATGGGAAGGGAAGCCCAGGGCAGGGAGCCTAGTGGACAGTCCAGGGCTTCCAGTTGGTCCCCTAACTTTTCTAGGCTTTCCTGTACTTTTTGGCACTGGCGTGTCTCAGTCTGGGAAACCGAACCCACTACAATGACTGCAGAAGGGGATGCGGGATGCTGACTGGCCATCACCAAGGATGATCATCTCGGAGATGCTCCTTGGGCTCCAATCGGTTCTTCTAAGACCTGCCCAAATAGAGGCCATGTGTACAGAATAGCATTGGCAAGAGACCAGAGAGAGCCCCACCTTCAAAGAAGGAAAGGTGTAGAGATGAGGCCACAGCGACCTGAGGGTTGAGCAGCACCAGAGACCACATGGAGTCTGGACCCACAGCCTCGAGGTTAATGGCTGAATGTTTCCAGATGCTAGATCCTTTCATTCCTTTCAATACATGAAGAGCAACACTCTTCTGACTTGAGAACTCCACCCACAGCCTCTGGCAGGTGAGGAGACAGGACTGACATGGTCTCTGGGAATGATCCCGTATAATAACAGGTCGCGGATTAAGACCAGACTAAGAGAAGGGCTGCCCCGGGCCTGAGCTGGAAGCTTGGACATTTACCTTCTGGCATGTTCTTTCTATTCGAGCCCCCACCTCCCTGGCACCTGGTACCCACCCACTTTTCACATAGCCCATGGCTCACCTGGCTGTTCATAAGCTGGGTCCTGATTTGAGGCCTCTCCCTCACCCATACCTCAGTCTGATAGGTTCATCTCTGCAGGTGTGTTAATGCAGAGGGCCCCACGTCTTCTCTCCCTGTTTTCTAGGATGCTGTATATGTTAGTCGGCTTTCTGTTTCTGTGACAAAATCAGCTTATGAGGAGGACAGGTTTATTTTGGCTTATGGTTTCAGTCCATGGCTGCTTGGCCCACTCACTTTGGTTCTATAGTGGACTAGTACATCATGGTAGAAAGCAAGGGGAAGGAAACTGCTCACTTCACAGTGGCCAGGAAACAAAATAAAGAGAGAGAAGAAGAGTCAGGGATGCCAATATCTCCTTTAGGGCGTGCTTCAACTAGCCATCCTTCCTAAAGGCTCCACCACCTCCCAGTAATGCCACATGCTGCCAACCAAGTCTTTAATGAAAGGGTCTTTGGCAGACATTATATATCCAAACCACGACTGTGTGTACCCCACACCCACTTAACCCAAAAGGCTGTGCCATGGTTTGAATAAGGTTTGAGCATGTCCTGCAGAGTTTCAAGGTCACTGGGAGGGGTACCAACTTTGGAAGGGATTACTGCTAGTATTGCAGAGACCTAATTAGCTATTGCAAGAACAATTTCTTTTAAAAGCGAAAGTCTGACCCCTGAACCCCTCTGGCTTCTTGTCTCACCACATGATCTCTTCTGCACTCCCACCATTGTGATTCCATCCATCATGAGATCCTCACCAGATGCTGAACCCATGAGATGCCCAATTTTAGACTGTGAACCTCCAAAATTGTGAGCAAAATAAACTTATTTTACTTTCAAAGTAACTAGCCTCAAGAACTTTGTTATATCAGTAGAAAACGGACAAAACAGTGTGCTATTGGCACAGGTGATGATATACTTGATATACATTAGACAAACGTTTTTATTTGCTTCCTGCCATTTATATGAATAAACAATGTGTGTGTATATACTTCTTTTAGATAATTTCTTGGTTTTGAAATTAACCTTTATCATTCAATATATTGTGTTTTCCCATGTCCTTATATATAATCTCCTTTAAAACATTTTTTTTTTAATTCTGGGATTGAACCTAGGACCTTGCTCATGCTAAGGATGTGCACTACCACTGAGCTATACACCTAGCCTCAGATTATGATTTCTAATGACTGCAAAGTATTCCCTTATTGTCCTTAAAGTGAGGGGCATGCAAGATGATTCATGGGGTTAGGGCAAAAAAATTACAATTTCCTTTCATATTTATTTTTATCCAAAAGCAAGAAATAAATTAAACTTGACTGCTATTCTAATACCTGAACCCACCCTGGTATTACAACCAGTCTTCATGTACCTGAATGTGTTAGGCAGCTTTTCATAGCTGTGACCAAAATGCCTGACAAAAACTACTTGGAGGAAGAACATTTTATTTTGGGCTCACATTTGCAGAGGTCTCAGTCCATAGACATGTGACTCCACTGCTCTAGCCTGAGTGAGACAGGACATTATGGCAGAACAGTGTGGTGCAGGAAAGCTGCTCATGTCATGGCAACCAGAAAGGAGAGAGAGAGCTAGAGTGGCGGGGATAGGGGGAAGGCAGAAAGGGAAAGGGGCAGGAACAGATATAATCCCCAAGGCCAAGCCTTAGTGACCTACTTCCTTCAGCCACTCCCTACTTCCCTACAATTATCATCCAGTAACCCATTTAGCTCTCAATGGATTAATCCATTTGCTGGATTAATCACTGATGGATTAATCCACTGATGATGTTAAAGCCAACATTACCTAAAACCTGAATGCTGAACCTTATTATATTGGGAACCATGCTTCTAACACATGGATTTTTAAAAAAAAATTTTTAGATGTTGGTAGACCTTTATTTTATTCATTTACTTATATATGATGCTGAGAATCAAACCCAGTGCCTCATACATGCCAGGCAAGCACTCTACCACTGAGTCACAACCCCAGCCCCCTAATGCATGAATTTTGGGGGAGACAATACAGATTCAATCATAGCACTGTGGCACCTATGGGATCCTGGGCAGGGGAGGCAGAACACTTGATAGGAACACCTGTATGATTTTGTTTGCTTTCAGCAGACTTCAGTTTACTGCAGTTTCTCAGTTTTTAGCTAAAGGAACTTTCAGAATATATTCTTTTTACTTTGTTTTATTTTATTTTTTGGCACTGTGGATTGAACCCAGGGATACTTAACCACTGAGACACATTTCCAGTCCTTTTATTTTTTATTTTGAGACAAGGTCTCACTAAGTTGCTTAGGGCCTCACTAAATTGCTGAGGCTAGCTTTGAACTTGCAATCCTCCTACCTCAACCTCCCGAGCCACTGGAATTACAGGTGTGCATGACTGCACCTGGCCAGAATATATTCCTTTAACTAACAATCCTCACAAAATGGACAGGTGGCTTGAAAAGTTTCCTGCAGAAGCATGAAATGAGAACATGATGGCAGAGTGGACTCTTCTTCAACTTCCAGTATGAACTTGTCATAATTCTCATTATTCTGATTATGAATTATAATCAGACCTAAAAAGAAATTAGCCAAAAAATATATCAAAATCTTGGGAAGATTATGTGAATCACAGATATATAGCCACTTCATTCATCAACATTTTTCCCTAAGTGTGTTTTATACCTTGATATCTAAGAGAATGAGAATGTCCCCACAGGCACAACATTAAAAATATGGAGAATATACAGAAAAATCTCAACATTTTCACACCAATCTTTAAAGTCATGCAATATTGTAACACTTAAACATTTTTACTAAAATAATAATAACAAAATGTTTAGAAGCCATATTCTGTAATAAAACTGGGCAAAATAACACATAGAAAAAATATGGGGATGTACTTAAATGTGCTTTTTGTCATAAAATACTATTGATATGCATAGAAAGCAGTTGCTGAATATTTGAAGAAACAAATATTAGACTGCATAATGCAGTGGGGGAGTTTTCTCACATAGTTGGATGAAAATACATGTTTCCAACATAATTCAGTTGTGCATTTGCTAAATTCTGTTTTAAAAGTGAAACATGAAGTATGTATTTGTAAGCCACTATGGGAAGGATAATTGAGGGACATAAATTCTCAACAATGAATGATGGCTTCAATAATGGTAAGTTTGTCGGCTTTCTGTCACTATTACAAAATACCTTAGATGATTAATTTATAAAGAGAGAAGCTTTATTCTGGCTCATAGTTTTGGAGGTTCTACTCTGTCTCAGTTGGCATTATTGCTCTGGGCCTGTGGTGAGGTAGCACATCATGTTGGAGCAAAATTGCTTACCTCATGCCCAGGAAGCAAAAGAAAGTAAGGAGAGAAAGGGGAGCCTTCAAGGGTGTACCCCCAATGACCTAAAGACCTCCTATTATGCCCCGCCTCTTAAAGACTGCAATACCTTCCATTATAGACAGCACCACCCTGGGGACCACACCTTAAACACATGAGTCACTGGGCGACATTTTAGGATCCGAACTATAGGAAATAGTTTAAAAATAATGAAGGTATAAATGCAACCTGAGCACTGGCTTTGACCACGTAACAAGATTCTTGAGCATTATCACAAAGCATCATGGATAGTAGCACCATCACCAGATCCAGATGACTCTGGTTCAAATTCCATATGGTGCTTCAGTTTTTGTTTTTGTTTTTGTTTTTTTTCTACCGGGGATTGAACTCAAGGGCACTTGACCACTGAGCCACATCCTCAGCCCTTCTCTGTATTTTATTTAGAGATAAGGTCTCACTGAGTTGCTTGGTGCCTCACTTTTGCAGAGGCTGACTTTGAACTTGAGATCCTCCTGCTTCAGCCTCCTGAGTCACTGGGATTACAGGCATGTGCCACCACGCACAGCCCAGTGCTGTTTCTTGCTAAGTATAAGATTTTGGACAAGTCACCTAATGTATTAATACAATTTTTATTACCATAAGGAAATACCAGAGGAAGGCAACTTTATAAAGTTAAGAATTTTATTTTGAATCATAGTTCTTGAGGTACAGGTTGAGAAATCACATTTTGTGATGACTCTTACTGGCAGTTTCCTGAGGTGGTGCAGGGCATCACATGGCAACAGACAGGGAGTTTACATGTGCATATGTTTTCTAGTTTCTTCTTTTCATTCTTTCTTTTTTGTACCAGGGACAGAAACATTTTTATATTTTGTATTTTTTCATATTTTATTTTTTAATATTTGATCTAGAGACAGGGTCTCACTGGGTTGTGTAGTGCCTCGCTGAATTGCTGAGGCTGGCTTTGAACTCATCTTCCTCCTGCCTCAGCCTCCCAAGCCACTGGGATTACAGGCATGTGCCAGTGCACACAACTCATATACTGTGCCTGGCTCTCTCTTCTTATAAAGCTACCAGGATCCTAATGACCTTATATGTTTTCCCAAAGACACTACCTCTAAACACCATACTTGGATTGAAGTTTTTACCCTCTTAGTACCTCACAGTGGGGATTAAATTTCAACACTTGAATCCTTGAAGGACACGCAAACTATATCCAAACCATGGCACCTAATCCCTGTGCCTTAGTTTCCTTGCCTATGAAATGGGGATAATAACTGTACCCAATAATTGAATCTAGCGACAAATAGTTGCAAAATTAAGTGAATTAATATATGTGAAGTGCTTAAATTCTGGTTAGCACATAGTAAGTGCTCAACAAATATTGACTAGAAGTTTACACTGCAATAGAAATTAATTTACAGGCAAACTATTATAGAAAAGAATTGGAAGCTGGAGGATCTAAGTTCTGTAGTATCAGTTTATAAAATACAGTTTTTAATATACAATCAACTTTTATAATATTTTTTGAGGACATAGAGAATGAGCAAGAATCTTTCATCTATACAAAGCTTGGATGTGTATCTTGTAGCAAATTTCGCAAAAAAAATATAAAGATGAGTTAGGAATTTTTGCAACTTTCCACATTATGTTACTTAACTTTCAAAATGTTAAAAAAAAAAAAACCTATGAAATCTGTTCCTTCAAGTCATGTGATATTTAACAATCAACAGTAAAATAATGGTTTTTGAAAGAAATATGAGAGTATTTTGATTTCCAACGTGATATGATTTTATTGATAGAAAAAGTGCAATGTTATATAAAGTCTGTCAAGATGGGTTAAGTATCTTGTCTGTAAATCCTTTACCACAACCCAGCTTATTTCCTAGGGATAGATTCCTGGGAGTGGGAATGTTTAATCAGAGTATATTTATTTAAGAGGCTATTTATTCTTATTTATTTACATATTCTACAGTTTTCCTACAGAGAGATTATAATAATTGACCTGTCCATCAGCAGCAATGAGAGCATATTCCCCCAGTTTTGGGTTTGTTTTAATCCAATTTCCTCTGTTAGTTGGTCTGTCTGGGAGCAATAATGGGCCCCAGGAGCTCTGGGGAAACTGTTTTGGGCAGAAGCCTACATGTCCACAGATGATGTCCTGTGCACAAACACACAGAGGCAACCTATGTTTCTGCATCTTCCTTTCTGTGAGGATAAACTCCCTGGGGACTTGTGGACGTGGCCCTCTGGTTGCTAGGCAGCAGTCAGGTGCAGGATGGTGTGGGAAGGTGGGCATCCCACTCAGAGGTGGGGATGGGAAATCAGTGAGAGACTTCTGACTCTGGAAAGCTGTCTGTGGGATGATGATTGTTTACATCCTGCAGTGTCTGATGATCAGAAATGAATGGAAAGAAGCCTCCTCCTCTCAGGCCATGTGGAAAACATTTGTCTCTACTGGAGACCTTGCAGAACAAAACAACCCCTTGAAGACTGCTTTCAGGCCCTGTGTCAAGGTCTGTTATAGGCTCTTTCAACCTTTGGCTTAGAGAGCAGAGTGGAACTCCCACTAGAATCAGAAAAGCCAGGTTTCCTAAGCAATGGGGATTCACAGCAACATGGTGGCATCTTGTTCTTTGTTTCTTGTTCCCCCTGAACAGGGATAGTGCTTTCTATCAGGTCACCTTCTCTGTCTGGAGTCCCATTAGAGCCCTGCTAAGTGAATGACTGTTGTGACCCCAGAATTCAGATGGAGATCTCCTGGTTGAAGGTGATAACCTCACAGGTACATTTGCACTTGTCCTTGGATTCCTTTCCGAAGGTGTTAGCTACTAGGCAGGTTCTTTCAGGGGCAATCGCCTATGCTTGCATAGTGTGGTTGGGGAGAAGCTTCTGCCCCTTTAAATTACTGTTAATGCTCCTTCAAAGTTTGATTGTTTGTTTGTTTGTTTCAGATAAAGCCCTCCAAAGAAACTTATAAGAAACCAGTCAAAATGACTAAGTCACTCAGACTCATTTCTGTTAGGTGGCCTGGAAAAAAACTATTCTCATTATAATATTAAATTTTCTGCCCAGGAGGGGCTCCTACCTATCATTTTTTAAAAAACATTCAATGTATGATCTCCAACTGACAACTGAGCGTGCTCAGGAATGTGCCTGCCACTGCATGTGATGACCAGCCTTTCCTATATGACATACATTTAGTAAATGCGTATGCATGTATTTCCCCAATTAAAGCCCCCTGCTTTCTTTATTCAGGGACACACTACTTTGGGAATTATGTGGTGTGCTTTTTACTTGGTGCAAAATAACACTTTCCTCACTCTTTTAACTCCCAGCTGTGCTTACAGCTTTGACTCACCAAGAAGTGAACCCGTTGCCCATTGTGTTTGGTTATGAAGAGGCATGTTGGGAGTAGGGTTCAATGACTTGATCTGATGGGCCTTTGGCACTGCCCCCTATCATGCTGGCATCCAACAGCCCTACTTTTGTGCAAGGTAAGGCCTTCAGGATCAGAGCCACATGATGTCCTGCTTCCACTTTGGTTTCTGGCCCCACAGTGTCTAGGTTATGGCTATCTAGTCAATCAGTCAGTTCTTTGTATTTTCATATGTTCATGCATCCATCCATCCATTCATTCAAGAAGTATGAAAATGGTTTCTTACAGATGGATGGATGGCTGCTTCTCAGAGAGGTTCGAAATAGCTCTGACCTACTGCTCATAGGACCCTAGAGGTAGGCAGGACTTTGGTTCACCACTCTGGAATCAGAAAATCAATTTTTCCCATTCATCCAGAGGTTCTGGGGGACTGATTCATTCTAACAAGATAATAAGAGACTCATTTATAAACCTGGAGACCAAAAATCAATTATACCCCAAGCTAGCCTGGGTGAGATAACCAGTACCAATGTCCCCTCCTGGAGCAAATTAAATCTAGAAGCAAGAATTCTTCTCAAGACAACTGAATGGATTTCTCCTCCTCATGCCTTGAAGATTCCTCTTTAGATAATACTGAGGTTCATTAGTCACACGACAGCCAGAACAATGTTTATAAATATCAATCAGGCATGCCTCTTCCCTGCTTAAAACTTTTAGTCAAACTGCAAATAAAATTCCAGCTTCTTATATTTGATTACAAGGCTGTGTGAGATCTGGCCCTGCCTCTCTCTCGGATTTCACCTTCTTCTACCCCTAACACTCTCTCCAGCCCTAGCATCTTCCTTGCTGTTCCTTTACTCCCAAATTGATGGCTTTGAACTATCCTGTTCTGAGAAACTCTGCCTTAATTCTCACTGCAGCCTGGAATCTGTAGGCTCCATGGAGCATGACCATCATCTTTCTTGTCTTGTCCACTATTGCACCCCCAATGTCAAGACAAGGTGGGTTCTCAGAGTACTGGTTAAATGGAGCCAGTACTGATTAGAGTTGGAGTACACTCTTTTGGACTTCCTTGTGTAGGATGGGAAAGAAAGCATTTTCTTATCAGGACTTAACCTCAGGGGAACAGAGAGACTAGCTAGTATCCCTTAGGGACTGAAACTAAGTCTTTCTGCTGACAGTAGGACTCATAGAACACTGCATGGAACCCATAGAGTCGCAGTGGGCCTGTGTGGCAAAACCACATTTGTATTCTTTAGAAGTTTAGCAGTTCTGAACTATGGACCACACCTGTAATTCCAGCAGGCTGAGGCAGAAGGATTGTAAGTTTAAAGCCAACCTCAGCAATTTACCAAGGCCCTATGCAACTTAGTGAGACCCTATCTCAAAAATAAAAAAATAAAAAGGAATGGGGATGTGGCTCAGTGGTTAAGTGCCCCTGGGTTCAATCCCTGGTACCAAAATAATAATGATGATGATAATAATAATAATAATGATAATAATAATAACACCATAAAAGAAAATAAGATGAAGTTTAGTTCCGGGATACCCAAGAAACATGAAATAGCCTCAGAATAATGGGAGGGATCCCAAGGGGATATAGATCCCAGAGCTGTCAGTGGCAATGGTGAAATGGAGGCTTTAAGTTACTTTTCAGGCCCTGGACCATACATGACTACAGAAAAAGAACTTAGGAAGACTCAATGAGCACAGGTGAGAGAGTCTCTGAGTCCCCTGCAGGGTTGAGAGGCACCTGAGGTTGCTAGTAGTTTTGCTGGTAGGGGTTCTGAGTTGCCAAAGCCTGGGCATTAACACTGATGAAACCTCATTTGAACCCACTGACTAGTGAGTGCACAGGAAACTTTCAGTTAGGCTTGTCCTGGATGTCCTTAAATACAGGTGCTCTGCCTGACCAATTTTATTGTCAGCTCTCTGAGGACAACTATTGTTTGTGAACTTGATGAATGCTTACATCAATTGAGGAGATTATAGGATTTCAATAAATCCTTAGTGTTTGGGTACAGGATGCTGTCCAAGTAGCAGGTACAGGGAATGAGAAGGATTTGGTAAAATGAGGAAATCTATGGTCAGGTGGCTGTATGTCTTTACAGATACCAGGTCCAGCAGGTTCTGTGTTGTGGGGTTTGGGTCACTTAGGAAATAAGAAAAGCTGGTCATCAGTTATGACATGCTAATCTAATGTTTCATCACTCTTCTCCTTAAGGTTTTAAAAGTTTGTGAAATCAGTTGTGGTCTTCAAGACAAAACCTGCAGGTTGCAGAACCATGGGACTTCAGAGCTTCAGAGCTTCAAGGAATTACCTTTGCTAGAATCAGAAAATTCAGCTTGGTTCTTGTCTGTAAGGTTCTGAGGGCTGGGTTTGCACATGCTGAGTTTGGACATTTGTGAGAGAAGGAAAAAAGAGAAAGGTGATACACAGAAAACTAAGGTCCCCTAGGAAAGCAAGTAGCCAAAGCCACTTGGTATAGTAGAAAGGGCATTGATTTCTATGCAGGCTCTTGACAGCTGGGCAGACTTGTGCAAGTCCCCTTGCGTCTCTGGGCCTGGCTGCTCATTTGTAAAACTAAGGGGTCCGACTGGATTATTTACAGCTCCTGCAGGCTGACATCTGACAGTTCTATCAATCTTCAGCCCAGAGCTGTCCCACATCTCTTTGGGTTAGATGGGAAATTCATCTCCCTTGCAGATTAAACACCTATTGATTCCCCCCCCCCTCCGGTAAAGGGGAATGAGATAGCCATTTCTCTGCAGAGTTATAAGAAAAAAAAAAAGCAAAGTCAAACCAGCCTCTATATGGTGTTTTACAGTTCAGTCCTGAATGCTAAACAACGTTAGCTTCCAGAGGGTGACTCAGACTCTGCAGCTCCTAAAAAATAGTTGGAAGGGTCTGGACAGACTATCCAGTCCTTCTTAGTTGAGGAACACCCAAATGGGAAGTGATATAGAATCTAGATGTCAGGGTATGCATAATCTGATGGTGCTTCGCCATAGGAACCTGCCACGGTTGGTTATTAGGGCCGCTGGTAGTGCTCCCTTAAGTATGCACGATTAGGTAATGTTGTTAGCGTTTTGCCTCTGATTGGAGTTTACGTTAACCTCAATTAAGCCATCAGCCTGGTTTCTCTGGCAAAGCACAGCTTCTGCCATGAGGTGTCTCTTTACCCTTTGTAAGGAGAGGCGACCGATGATTGGTGGCTTTAGGGGAGTATCGGGGGCAGACAGCCAATGGGGAATGCGGGAAGGCGGGGACGCGGCGAGGCCAGGAGACCCGGCCGAGAGGCGGGGGCGCCGTGGTTACCGTGGTTACAGGTGCCCGTCCGTCAGTGCACGCTTGCTATGCCCCGCCTCCAGATGCCCGGCGGTGCCTTGGAGGCTGAAAGCCACAGCGGCCCCGCCCCGAGGCTTCGCTGTGATTTGTCACTTTACTGCGCTCTCGGACCTGTGCTTCCTCCCAAACGCATTAGTATTACGTGCGAGGTTCCCGGCCGCGGCTCGCAGTCACAGACAGGAGCCGCATTCCCGGTCACACGACAGAGCCGTTGGCTGGACGAGTCCTGCGGTGCCTGCCTGGAACTGATTCAGGGTGCTCGGGCCGTTTGTCAGCAGAGCAGAAACGCCATTGCCTCTGTGAAGACCCGTCATCGCCCACCTGGACCGCCACGGCTACTTACGCCACCTGCCCCATAAATCTGTCCACACGTGCACGCAGCCTGGGATGCAGCGGGGGGCTTCCGCCCCCACCTCTAGCCCTGCCCCCACCCGGGGTGCTCTTACTCTGCTCCCTCGCAGGACCCCTCTTCCGCCCCGCCTTCCGCCCTCACCTGTCCCACCCGAGAACACAGGGGACACCCACAAGCACGCAGGTCAGCTGTCATTATCCCACTCTAGCCCCGCCCACCCTCAGCCCGGCTCACTCGCTCCTGCACACTGCATCCGGGATTATGATCAGCCAACTGAGAGGACTCAAAGCAAGCCCGATGCGTCCTCCCTTCTCCCTTCCCCCTTCCCAGCACCCGGTACTGAGCGCGGGTTTGCTTGATTACCTGCCTTTCCATTTCTTCTGTATTTACGACCCTTCCTGACCTCCGGGGAGAGGGCAGCACAGCTAACCAATCAGGATGCAGTCATCTCTAAAGATCAAGGTAATACACATTTCCCAAGATCATTCACAGACTTCACAGTCCTGCTGCCTTCTTTTCCTAACAAAACCTGGCAGCCAGCACTTAAAGTGATTCCTTCCCCCACCCTCCATCTTCTGGCAACCGAGAGAATAAAGTTAACCCTTCAATTAGTTAACTGGTTTATTATAGTGTAGAGGTTAGAGTTTTCTCTTTGAGTGGATAAAATTCTTCTCACCGAGGACTTGGCTCCAGTGTTAATAGGGGGCACTCACTGGTCTGCGATCTTTGCATTCCAGGTTTGTTTTCCCTCATAATTTTATTTATTTTAAGTTTTATTCTTTATTTCTTTATTTAGGTATTGGGAATTGAACCCGGGGTGCCTAACCGTTGAGCTACACCCTCAGCCCCTGTTTTATTTTGAGACAGGGTCTTGCTAAGTTGCTGAGGCTGGTCTGGAACTTGCAATCCTTCTGCCTCAGCCTCCCGATTCACTGGCATTGTAGGTGTGTGCCACCATTCATGGCTTCCTCATACTTTTAAATAATTGCATTTTTTTCTTTAGCTGTCATCAAGCAGTCCCATGAATTGCACCAGGCAGGAAATGGACCAATTTTGCAATCTTAAATTTCATGGAAAGATGAAGGGATGGGAATGTACTCCTGAGGAATGTCTTTCAGATAAGTTTTGTGAGCCTTGTAGTAAAATGAATATCCTCCCATTTTCACCCTTGGGAAAAAAATGTGCTTTCCTCATTACTTCTGTGCTTTAAAACCTAAGATGGTTTCTGGTTTCACCTTAAAGTCCTAAAAACAACTTGAGGCATAGAATATGACTTTAATGAAACCAATCTGCCTGTCAGAGTGCTGTGTTGTTTCCATCTCTATGCTTAGTCCTGCTCCACATACGCTCTATCACTCAAAACTCATCTCCACTCTGCAAATCCCCATTCTCCATTCCCATATGGTTGGTCCCAGTCCTACTGCTTTTGCATCGCTAAGTACAATGAAAGGCCTCTCAAACTGGAGGATTAGTCCAGTTCTAGTGGGGAGGTCTCTAGTTTCCACAGGGTCTTCCAAGCAAACCCAACCTGGTTCTGGACCTCATGTGGTCCTTGGTTTGTGGAACAGCCTGGAAAGTCTGAGGGAAAGGAATCACAGTGACAAAATACCTTAGAAAAATCAACTTAAAAAGGAAATATTTATTTGACTCATGGTTTCAGAGATTTCAGTCCATGGTTGGTTTGTTCCATCACTTTGTGGGGAGCACATGGAAGAGCAAATCTTCTTATCTCATGGTAGCCAGAAAGCAAAACGGGAAAGAAAGAAGCTATAATAGCCCCTTCAAGACCTGACTTCTTCCCCCTAGACCCAACCACCTAAAGGTTCCACACCTGCCCCCACAGTATTGTCAGCTGGGGATGAAGCTTTCGACACATGCATGTTTGGAGGACATTTAAGATCCAAACCATAATAGTCAGCAAACAGGAAGGTGAAGAAGGGAAGTTGAGAGGTGTTAGTTCAGATTGGCATCCACAGCAGCTGAGGCCTGTTTGGGATTTATCCTAAGCCCCATAATAATCCTACACAAGACTTCAAAATAATTTGGAGAGCTGTTTTTCCCTGTCAATTTAGGACTGGTCACATCTGGCCAAGAAAAAGGAGGAGGAAGAAGCAGGCCAGAAATGGCACTCTTCAGCCAGCTCCGCAAACAAGGCTGGGTCTGAAACTGAAGCCCACCTGAAATTGCAATTAGCGTGGACATGAAGATCTTTTTAGAAAAGAAAGTGTCGCCAGAACTTGTTCTCTATTGTCTTTTCCATCCCCTGGCTCCCACCCAGATAGCCCTGAGATAGTCCCTTGGCTCACAGACCTGTGAATACCCAGCCAGGACAAGGAGGAGCGTCACCCATTTCGCCTGCTTCTGGACAGTGCCTGCTGCCTGGGGTGCAGGGAGGCCCTGCCCACAGAGGCTGGAGACTGTAGCCCTTCAGCAGTTGGGAGAAAGATCTGCACACACGCCAAGTTTGTTGCAGACCCCCAGAGGGAAATGCTTCATGGGAAGTTAGTTACAAAACAGTATTCCTGAGCGTTGGCTGCCCGCCTTTTCTGTGAGAGAGCATTAACTATCTGAAAAGTAGGTGCTCTCTGCAAAGGCTGGGGACCTTGATCTAAAGTCAAAGGACACAAACTTACTTGCTTTTTTTGATCATCAAGGGGATAGGGTGTCTTTTCATTTTCACCCTAGGTTTGTTTACAGAGTAGGTGTGGAATGGACAGTCCTGATAGTCTACATGATACTCATTTCAATGATGCTGTGTCATTTGGGCATTTACTGGGAGGCCAACATGGAAGAGGTGCTTTGTACATGTAGTTTAATTTTGTTCCATAACTGCTCCATGCAGTGAGTACTAATATCAATCATATCAGTTCACAAAAGAGGAATTGAGACTCAGAGAACTTAAGTGACTTATCTAAGCCCACAGAGCTCACAAATGGTATAGGGTATTCAAATCAGACGATGTGGAGCCTGCAACCTACACTCAGGCAGGAAGGCAGGAAGACACCCCAAACCCCTGGCAGTCTTGCCAAAGGGCAGATTTGTGAGAGTCTAAAGGCTAAGAACATAAGGCCTAGGACAATATAGTGTGGAAAACAGAGCCCAGATGAGGGAAGCTGCCGCGAGCTAGGTCTTGCTGGCCAGGGACCAGTTTTCAGCACTGTCTCCCTACAACAGAGGCCTCACATTTTCCCACTGCCCCACTGTGCCCTGGATGCTGTGTTTGGTGTCTGCGGCTGTCCATTCCTTCCTTTGCAGCCAGATCTCGGCCACCTTGTCTTCCTGCCCAAGACACAGGAAGATCACAAAGCAAGCTCGTTACTAGGTCTCTGCCTAGGAGGTGGAATCTGGGTAGCATCAACTCCGTGTCCTACAGTGATCAACACTTAGCATGAAGTTGCTGACCAGTGTGTGCTGGGTCTTTGCAAGTATAGCCTATGTCAAGGTCTCCAGGATGCAGATGTGGTTGGGAGCAGGCCCACGGCAGGATCAAAGTGTTTGCCGAGAAAGGAATGAGCAAACTGTGCTGTACGCATCTGGTACCAGGCATTATCCTCATAACCCTCAAGAGTAAATATGACCACTTTTCTTGCTTTGCAGTTAAAGAGGGCATCAGAGGCAGAAAATAACTTGTCCAAGGTTATCCTGCTGGTGAGTATCAGAATTGGATTTGACTTCCTGTAATAGAACAGGGAAGCTTTGGAAACTGGGAAGGAACCAGAAAAGTTCTGGAAGGTGATAATCTGTCAGGAGGCTGGGAATGTGGGGGCTGGGGGTTGGGGTGTGTCTGTGAATGAGTGTGAGGGGTACGGGATGAAAAGGAAATGAAACAAACAATTTCTACCAACCAGTCAACAGCTGATGTGGACACTATCCTCAAAAGTTATTTTCAGCCACTCTATCACCTCCATGCTGGGGTCGGACACACCAAACTTCCCCAGAATTACCACGCCCCCTGACTGGTCTCCAGACTTTTGCCCTTGTCCTTCTTCAGTCTGTGCTCTACATGGCAGCAAGAATTATTCTTCAAAAAGTCAGATCTTGGCGTTCCTTCACCAAACAGTCCAGGAGTTCTTCTGCATGAATTGTCTACCACTCCTTCCACCACACCTGCCTGACTTCATCTGGTAATACAGTATTCATCCTTTGTTTTTGCTTGAACCACAGGGTCTTTGCACTTGCCGTTCTCTTTATATAGAATGTTACCTCCTCTTCCCAGACAGCCACATTCGTGGCTCTTCTCTCACTCTGTCATATTCTTACTCAAAAGTAACTGCAGGAACGCTTTCCCTGGCCTCCTTATCTGAAATTGTCACCACCCCTGACAATTCAGTGTCCCATTTTCTGTTTTTGTTTTCTTCCTGGTGTTATCACTAGCTTATTTTACACTTGGTTACTTATTTACTTTTTTTTTTTTTTTTTTTGTACCAAGGATTGAACCCAGGGGTGCTTACTCATCGAGTCCCAGCCTCAGCCCATTTTATTTTTTATTTTGTTTAGGTCCTCACTAAGTTGCTGAGGCTGGCTTTAAACTTGCAATCCTCCTTCCTCTGCTTCCTGAGTCACTGGGATTATAGGTATGTGCCTCTGCGCCCATTTTAATTGACTTCTTTGAATCAGTGTTGTATTCTCAGTGCCTGGCAGACTTTATGAACATCATAGAAATTTGATAAGTGAAAGAATGAATAAAGGAAGGAAGCAAGCCCCACACTTTACCTTGTGTGGTGGGAAGGAGCCAGAATCTTCTGGTAGCACAAGAGGCAGTGAGAGTAAGAAGGCTGTTGAAGGAGAGGTCGAGGAGACACCCTTGGGGAGGTGAGGATAAAGATCTGTGGAAGGTGGTGGATTCTGGGGAACCCCTCCACATCTCCCACTGCTGCTCCTCCATTACCTATTTGGTATCCCCACAGGAGCCCTCCTGTAGGTCCAGGAACAAAATAGGGCATGTTGAAGACCTCAGTATGTGAAACGGACTTCCCACGGTCACAGCTGGTATGAAATGAGCTTGTCTCAAGTAATAAGAGGTCAAGAGAAAGCAAAGGTGTCAGCAAAGGAGCTGTCTTCTCTTTGGACAGGACTGCCCCAGTTCCTGACACTACAGCTCTTTTTATCCGAGAGCTGCCACGAGAGACTGAAGGGCCATTGAGAAAGCCAGACTCTTATGCTGGCCCAGCCCAGAGTCTGTGAAGCCAGAGGCCATGAGGTGGGGCAGGGAGACTCCTGACCAGGTTGAGCTGTGGCTGCATAGACAATGTGATAAATTCTTGGGGGTGTCAGCCCAGCAGTAGAGTCCTTGGGTCTCGTCCAGCTCTTCCCAGCTCTTAGGAAAGTTCAGGCATCTTATTATGGGCTGTCTGGGGCTTGACGTTAGACATTACCCGGGTGGTTCCAAAGTCCACCTTTCTTGTCTGAGTGACTTAGGGAAGGTCTGTCTAGTGTGGCAGGGAGATTGAGAAGATTAAATGAGATAATGCATCTAGAGTGCTTGTCATGCAGGCTCTCAGTAGCCCTTATGGTCTTACTGTCTTTGATGTTGAGGTCATGTTCAGAAACAGAAACGATGCTTAATAAAACCCTTGGGAAAGCAAGACAGAAACAAGAAATGAAGAAACACAGGCCTGGCCCCAGCTGCAGCCAGTTATGTGGCCTGGGCCTGTTTACCCCACCCCTCACTACTGAGGTCTCCTTACAGGTAAGTGGAGGGGCTTGAACTTGACCACCTCTAACACAGACTTTCAGCTCCAATATCTTGTGATCTGTGACTCTGAGCAGAGATCATTCTTCACTGGGCTTCATTAAATACAGCAACTCTGAGACAAGGGCCCAAGGGACATCTCAAAAGGGGTTTCAGAGGTTTTCTCCACAGACTTGGCAGGTATTTGTATGTCAGCCAGTTGTGCCCTCTGAGAGCTCTGCTAACATTTGATTATCATTGTCACCCACAGGTAAGACCTATGAGATGCAGGGACATTCTCACACCATGGCAAGCGGGTGAGCGATTCCTGAGCCTGGCCATGCTGAAGTCCTTAGGTGCTAAGAGCACAGATTCTCAGTCCCACCTCTTGTTCAGCCCTGTGATATTGACAGCTACATAAGGATGAACGCTTGGGACACACTGGAGCAGCCCTCCTGCTGTCCTAAATGTCCGAAGAGGTCGCATAAGATGGAAAGTTCCCCTGTGGACGTGCCCTGCCTTGTCTGGTGCTCAATGATCAGGCTTCCAGAATCTGCTTCTCAGGTGCTTTCCTACAGTTGGCTTATAGAAGCAGTGACTTGAACACCTGAAAGGCAAGGAGGGGTATGTTTCACCTGCATGGGCTGCTGTAACAGAGGCCAGGAGACTGGGTGTTTTAAACGACAGGCATTCATTTCCTCACAGTTCTGGAGGCTGGAAGTCCAGGGTCAAGCAGTAGGCAGGGTTAGTCTCTTCAGAGGTCTGTCTCCTGGGCTTGTGGTTGGCCATCTTCTCCTGGTATCTTCACATGGTGTGCTCTCTGTATGTGCCTGTGTCCTTGTCTCTTGTAAACACACCAGCCATATTCGATTAAGGTCCACCCTACTGACCTCATTTTAACTTAATTACCACTTTAAAGGTCCTATCTCTAAATGTAGTCACATTCTGAGGTACTGGGCGTTAGCACTTTGACATATGAATTTGGGGGTGGGTGGATTCAGCACACAGGGGCAATGTGGGGAAGATTAAGGGACACTGAAGCTAAAGGGAGTGAGGGCAATGCTTCCTCTCTGTCCAGTCTTCCCCCATGTTCTAGCCTTTAAGGGCTCATGACCACCTTGCTCAGAAGGACTACTAAATTTCTCAAAGCCCCTTCTTAGTTCTTGTCCCATTTATTTTTCACAACCATCCCATGAGGCAGGCAGGGCAGGACAGGAATTTATTGTTATCTTGCAGAAAAACAGAAGTTCAGAGGGGTTAGGCTGCATGTCTGAGGGAGCTGTGATTAGCACCTGGGTTTCCTGGCATCCAGAATAGTGTTCTTCCCATGGCCACACTGGACACCTGCTGTGCATAATGTATTCTTTCCCTTTGACTTCCAGGGACCAAAGGCAATGCTTGAGGAGGACTAAAGTTCAAGGAAGAGCTGGCAAGGGGGTGAGGCAAAAGAGATTTCATTGTTTTTTTTAATTTTTATTTTTTCTTTGATCATCTCTTACATTCTACTCTCCTGGGGGAACAAAGCCTATCCAGTATACTTAGCCAGCAGGACAGTGCTTTTCTTAGACGTGGGTTCCTCTGATTATCAGGAATAATGTCTTCTCAGTGACTGGGCCAGGAGGTCACCTTGAGTACTACCTACCACCGCACCCTAAAGATCATGGCTTTTATATCCTGAGCACAATCAGCAGCATACCTAGAGAAAGGAAAGTCCCAGGTTGCCGGGGAACCTTGAGCAACATAAATATTTGGACCCCTCTGCAGCAGTTTACAAACTGTTCTCTGGTGAGGCCAAGGCCAGACTGCTTGTTTGTTTATTTTCAAATCCTTTTGCTGATCAGGGAGTAAAGGGCTTCTTTCTTACTTCTAACCAAGCTCACAAGTGGCTTTGGGTCCTTAAAGTGGATGCCACCCTAAAAACCAGTTCCCCAGCTCACAGGAATCAAAACTCCCAGTGTCCAGGAGCATTAGTCAAGAGAAAAGAAAAACTGACAGAGTGGAGGGACTGCTTCTTTAGGAGCCACGGGGAGGCCCCAGACTCGTGGTTTAGTGAGAGGGCAACACAAGTCCCCTGGCTCCTCTTTCCCTTCCTTTCCTGAAGCAGGTATTTGGCCTACAATGCTGCAGCCCATCAGTCCTCCCAGCATTGACAGGCGTCAGACTAGGCCAGAGGAGCAGGGAGGTGTCCTCCCCGCACCTGGCTTGGGCCCAGCAGCTGCCTGTGGTGGGGGCCAGCACGTCAGAGAAGGTCCTGTGGCCCCAAGTGGGGTTCTCTGGAGGGGGCCGGCAGGTCTCGGGAGCAGCAGCGTGGGCTGGGACGGCCGCCAGCAGACAGCTTTGTTTTTCCGTGGCAGTTTGCTTGTGATACTTCTCTTTCCTGAGACGCCAGCTGACGAGGGGGAGGGGAGAAGAGACAGGCATTGTAAAGGACAGGCTGCGGCCACCTCCCCACCTCCGAGAGTAGGAGCCGGCGCTTGGCAAAGCTGCCTGGTAGGGTCTGTCTTGCCGCCCCCGCCCCCGCCCCCAGCCCCTGCATCCGCCCTTCAGATCTCGGGGCCAGGGAAGCAGATGTCTTGCTGGAGACTCCCCATCAAGAGCCCCCTCTCTGAGCTGGCCTCCCCTTCTCCCTGAGGCCCAGCAGGGCCAGCTGAGAGATGGCCTGCCAGCTGTTAGTTTCCCTCGGGCGGGCGCTGGCCCTGGCCCGGCTTTGTGTGTGTCAGGCGCCAGGTGCCAGGTAGGGGGTGCTGGCCCTGCAGCTTGTGGTGAGGGGGTTGATATGCAGAACAAGGGTGGAGAGGGTGTTGGTAATAAGAGGATGCTCAAGGGCCAGCAGCTTTTTAGGCAGAAGGGAAGTCGCCACTTTGGGTTTGGGTCGAAAGGGTTCTGGAAGGTCTCTCAAGAGCAACAGCTACAGAATACCTACTGAGCAAGGAGATAAAGTCTTGGACCAAACTTATGATTCCACATAATTCATAATTCATTTTCACTTGGAAAAAAGGCCTCCACCTGAGTTCTTTTTTTTTTTTTTCCAGGTCTCTGAGACGTTCCCAGGACAATGAGATGTGGGGAGAGGAGCATGTTAGTGCCAGGAGGCGGTTCTCCGTCTGTTTTGGCGAAACCTGCTCTCAAGTGAACCCTGACTTCTGCTGGGAGTCCCAGGAGAGGCAATTGGCTCCACTGAGCAAGGGGCCAGGACTTTGCCAGGCTTCCGGCCTCAGCTGGGGCTGCCCACCGCCTGCTGACCTGCCTCAGAAACCATTCAGACACCTTCACCATAGCTGGGAGAGCAGCTGCTGGCTGTGAGGTCACCATGGTGACTGGTGACAGTCTGTACTCCCTTGCCTGCATCCTCAGGCCTGGCAAGCCCCCTGGGAACAGAGGGGCTGCAGGTCAGAGCCTGCCCACCGGCTGCCTTGGGGCTTCCTTTGAGATCAGATCTCCCTCTGGCAGCACCAATTCAAAAACAGGGCTCTAAGCAGAGGGAAATGGGCAGAAAAGTGCCCCTGGAGACCAATAAGGCATTACAAATATAAGCTATTGTTGTTATAAATAAAATCAAATCAAACCCATTACTTAGGAGATAATAAAAATCATGATGTTAGAAAGAACCTAGCCTAGTCAAAATACCCTCCTGAGTGTCCCCAGGGTGCTGTGATTCACTCATTTATCCAGTCTTTCTGGTGTTTTCCTGAAATCTCATGTAAGATCATTTACTTCTGTTTTGACTGAGGTGAAGAATTGAGTGTTAAACTTCTTTCTCAGAAATTTTCAGCTACTTGAAGGTCAATCAAGTCTTCTTTTCTTGAAGCTAAGTAACCCCACTTATTTTAGCAAGGACTTTTTAATGACCAAACATCTTTTTTCTTTTAGAATGACATTGACATATCTGTTCAATAAGCATCAACTGATTTATTTGGGTCTTTATAAGTCTATTTGTGAATAAAGGTGGGGAGGGAAAGCAAAGATTTAGAGGGAAAGGTAAAGGATCCATATTACCACTTATCGAGATAAGAAGACCAACACACCATTTTTTCTCCCCAAATGTGTTACTTTTAACATCTTTTGAGGGCCTAATTTCCCATGTCTTTAATCATTGCTATTGCTCTTCTCTGAATTCTAATTTTCAGTGTCCTTCATAAAGGGCATTAATCAAAAAGATTTTTTTATTCTAATCAGTGCTTGAGTTGCTTTATCATATCATACAAGAATTACTTTCCATTCTCTATGAGTCTCTTAAGTGTCCTTTGCTACAGCCCAGTTATCAGGCCATTTGGCTTTCTTTACGCCCAGTAACTAACTTTTTATTTTATACTCAGCTCATGGTCAGTGGCAGCCCCTGTTTTTGTGTTTATTTTCTGTTTTCCGTACCTATGACTAGCTACAAAGTCTTTGGGTTAGTATGAGCTCTCTTGCCATTGCATTTAAAACTTTCTCACTGGAGTATAATAAATATAATAAACACATATAAAAATGTACATACATAAGTGTACAGCTTAATAAATTTCACAATCAGAAAATGCCAGTATAAGCAACATTCAGATTAAACAACATTACAACAATCCAGAAACTCCTCTTGTGTTCCTTTGCCATTAGTCTACCAGCCACCCTCCGACCCTGTCTCCCCATTAGCCACTCTCCTGATAGCTAATACCAAATATTAATTTCAGCTGTTTTTATTGTTCATAAAAATGCAGTCACATGGTATACATTACTTTTGTGTCTGATTCTTTCACATTGCTATTCACTTCCAATTTCCTTTATTAAACTTCCCCTCTTTATTAGCAGGCCTGGAAACTGGGGACCTGAGAATCCTAGTATTTGGGCCACAGTCCTGACCATTTTGACTATGGCTATGTAATCTAGTGCCTGTGACATGCATGATTTGAGAGTTCAACTTTTACTTGAACCATTTACTGGATGTTTGATTCCTTTTACCTCTCAAAATCAACCATTTTCTCCCTAGGTCAATTCCTGCTCTTATGCCAGGGTAATCTCTAAAGATATAAATTATGTGTGCATGTGTTTTACTGCTTTGGCACTTTGGGAAATTATTTTTGCTGTTATTATTATTGAGAGTTGTGGCTATGTCAGGGAATCTTCAATGCAGGTGTTCAGTTCAGTGTTTAATCCTTAGTTGTGGTTTGTACTATTTGGCTGTAGGAGTGGCAGGTACCAGAGGCAGGGAAATGAAATATGCTGGTGCCTCAGAGCAGTGACCTTTTCCATGCATGGCACCACAGAAAATGTTCTATTAGTAACATGACAAACTGGGGTAGATAGAGGAGACGCTTTTGTAGTAGGAGGTAAAAACTTTCAAGACAATGTTTTACAACCACTCAAATACTTATATTTATGTAGCTATGTATAGACACTACATATGACATGTATAATATATGTACATTTAAATATATTTAGCAAATATGTTTATTATACCTTTACATTTAAGGAATCCAATATCTTTTTCTTTCCCCTGTGCCATACAACAGTGATTTTTGTGTGTGTGGTGATATGAATAGAATTGAAAATCCAAACTAATTTATTTCACCTCAATTATTTTAGAAAAAGAGTTTCTAACTTTCAGAATAAGCATGCATTGTTAGAGCAGTGCTTCATTAACTATTTTGGATGCCAGTAAAGGGCACATCAACCCAAATTGCAATAGGAATACCCAATATATTTGAAAACAGAACTGTGCCTGCTGAGAGCGCCCATTCACCCCCAAGTGGCTTTCTTTGGGCTGTGGGCCATGCTCCTTGGGCCCATGGAACACAAAGTCCTCCAGCAGCCTGTGGGCTCCTTGTCTGTGATAGCAGCTGCAGACTTTGTGGCGGGCTGCTAAAGTCCATGGCCAAGTGGTGGGATCAGAACAACAGGTGTGGGATGCTGCTCATTGTACACACTGCCTGCAGGACCACAGGGCATGCCATTAGACCCCACTTCTCCTGGCTGCCCTCCAGTGAGCCTTAGGTGAGGCTGCTCCAGCTGCTCCAGGCCATTCTCAGCTGCCCCAAAGGACGAGGGGATCATCTCACATATATGCCTGAACTTTTTGCAGTTCTCCTGTTTGCTCTCTGTTTGGAACATTCCTCTTAAATGTTTTAGTGTCTGGGACCAAATATACTAGACCCCTCCAGCAAATAAGCTAGTGTTTGAGCCAGTTTAGGCTTGGAGACCCTTGTTCAACAACTTCCTGCTCACCTATTCAGAAGGCTGGTGAGAAGATGTCTGAGTAAGTGTGGGGCTGAAGATCTTTACACAGGACACAGGTAGGTGAATCACAGATTCATTATGAATCAGGCCCACTAAGAGCAGGTGGGGACTGGCATCAATCTAAGAAAAAAGATCCGTTCTAAACTCAGTGTGACTAAACCTGGCTACAGCAGAGAAGCTTGTAATAGGCGATTCAAATGGAGTAACGGAGAAGAGTTTTTAAAAGGCACTATTTATAAGCGTACAGGCGGTGAAGAGAAATCAACAATAGTTTGAAAAGCACTTTGGAAATAGGGAACCTTCACCACCCACAAGCCTGAAGAGAAGGAGCAAGGGGAGGGAGTGGGTGCCAGAAACCAGGGAATAAAACACTGTACAGTGGAACGGTACCCTTAGGTACAGGAATGCAGCCTTAGACCTGTAGTCTGGTGGGAAGGAGCTGGTGGAAAAAATGACCTCATAGTCTTCCTGCCTCCCATCTCCTGCCAGTGCTCTTACTGGCTGAAACCAGGGTGCTAAAGACAGAGGAGCTCCTTGGCATAGTCTGCAGAGGCCAGTCTCCAGGATACAGGGCACAGAGTGGAGAAAAGAGACCATCTAGCACTTTTTGCCTTCACACCCACCTTGTACAGATGAAGAATTTGTGTCCCCAACACAGACATGCAAAGTCCCATCATCTGTTACTGAATGATGACAGGTTGCTGACACTGTACTTCAATCTGAAACCTAATGTATTAGCCACAATGCTCTTCATACGAGGTTTTGAGATTATGACAAGGAAAGAGAATCGAGTAATTAGCATGCAAGCTGCTACAATCCCCACTTCCTACACCTGCTTAACATGCCTCAGCCAATAATCAGAGCTTCCTTCTTTTACCACCTATTACATATTCCCTTGGTCTTTGCAAATACCTTGACTGATCAGTATTCTTTCCCCTCGTTCCTTCATAATCAACATCCCTGATGGTTCTGTCTTTTTGGGGGTTTCCTTGGTTTTTTCACCTGTAAACTAGGTGGGGGAACACTAAGTGGTGATGTGTGGATTTCTGGATTTTGTACATGGTCCTCTCTGCCCTCATTATGTAGTAGTAACTCTATTTCTCCTTGGTAATCAAAACAAAAACCTTTTCTGCCTATTGGATCACTAGAATTAGAATCCTGGGATGATTAGAAGGCAAATGTAGCTTTCATTTCAACAGAACCTTGGCCATATTCCCTTGTTCTTCCCTTGTGCACCAAGACCTTCAAACTCACTGAGACAAGGTTTCAGGGATCAGAAGCATAAATCCCTCAAGAAGGTTTAACAGGGAGAGGACACTTCCATGTCTACCCTCCATTCCCAGACTTGGGCATTCTGATTATGGTGAGACAACACTACATACTGCTGCTGGTTTAAGGTACGTGTCGTGTCCTGTAGAACAAAGCATCGAGCTTTGCAGAGTGTTGACCTTCAGCAGCCACCAAAACAGCCACAACAGACCATACCACTGTGGAATCAGACCATCTGCTTCTGGATGACAAGGCATGCACAAAGTCCACACAAATTTAATTGTATTAGAATCAACCCTCTTCTACACTTTCTTTATCTTAAAACATGTTTCCTGGTCACAGGCAATGTGATCTACAGTGATAGACAAGGCATTCTGTAAGCAATGGTGGCTTTGTCAGAGTGTTATGAGCAGGGAAAGCAAAAATATGTAGAATATATATAAGGACAAATCATGTCCCACAATGATGGAAAGCATTCAGTGTCATCAACCTGCCACCAGATGGCTGGCTGTTTAGCTCAGGGAATACCACACTGGGAGCTCAACACTGACCTCTGCTGTTGGCTGTGTGTTGTTGAGACTAATAGTCCATCCCAGAGGGAGGGTGGGGCAAGCTCCTTTGTGGGTAGTTCCATGGGTTAAAGCCAGGTATACCTTCTGGTAGGCAATCATGTAGCTTGTAGATATCTTCATTATCTGTACCTCTTCAGTGAAATCTATGCCCATACCCCTTCCCTGTCCTCCTTGCCACTAATTTTCAAGTCTTGATCTTGTTGACCAAGTGGCCATTCCATGAGTCTCTGTGTAGATCTGTTCTCCAGACTATTTCTCCTTTCATTTGCAGGAAGAATGATGTGCTTCCCAAAGTGCTGCCTGCTGGAGGAGTCCCCATCACTATTATCTTTTAGAGCCACCTCTGAACATAGATGGAATGACACTGGCCATCTGTCCACTTCTGATTGATGCTTATGTATTCTTAAACCAGGCCTGTTTCTCACTCTCCTTCATTAATTAGATAGGGTAATCTCCATGAAGCCAGACATGTGTTTTGTGGGAGGGGCAGTGGAGCAGTAGCAGCAGGTTACAAGAGTCCAAGTTGTCTACTTGTGTTTTCAGGGTTCTCCAGAAACAGCACCAACAGAATGTGCATATAGAAAGATACATTTTTAAGGAATTGTCTCAGATGATTGTGGAGGCTTTGTGAGTCCAAAACCTGGTAAGATAGTTCAGCCAGCTGGGAATCAGTTTAAATCCAAAGGCAGTCTGCTGGTGAATTTCCTATTGTTTAGGGGAAGGTCAGTCCTTTGTTCTCTTCAGGCTCACAATTGATTGCTCAAGGCCCACCTGCATTATGGAGGGCAATTTCCTTTACTCAAACTCTACCAATTTAAATATAATTCTCATCTAAAAGCACCATTACAGAAGCATCTAGAATAGTATTGGACCAGCTAGCTAGGTGCTATGGCCCAGTTGAGTTGACAACATATCATTGATGTAGATTGCTTATGCCTCATTTTGTAAATGAGGTAATGTTCAGTTCATAGTGGGTGGTTCTGCTCACATAGTCACTTTGTATTCCATGACAAGAGATTCAGTGTCTGCCATAGCCTAGTAACATGCAAAGTGGTGCATTTCAAGTGGAGAATAGTTGTCAGCAAAAGAGGCCTTACTTGAATATCCTGGGGATCATCATGTAACTCTGTTGAAATTCTCTACAACAGAGAGGCTACAGACAGCATTTCATATATGCTACATATAAATATTTTCCCTACCACTGAGTCTTCTCATTCATAGACTCCGAGAAGCAAAGCATCTTCTACTACTACATCTGGAGAATTCCTTGATCTGGTGGTCTCAAAAACAGCAGCATAAATGGATTAGAGCAGCATATCAAAGTGCCACATTTGTTATCTTTAAAATCCACATATCCACCCAACTTTGTGTCTCTGTTGTTGTAGTATAACGTACAAGGTATAGCAGTTCATCACTTATTCCTGACATCTTTTGACCCCATGGTCTCTAGAAACTTCACAATATGGAAGAATCTTAAACTTTCACAGGATTGATCTCCTGTCCTCTGAAAGGCATGTGTCTTACTAAGGTATGTGAAATATTTGCTACTTGCTGCTCACCAGTTCCAGTTAGCATATCACCAAGGAAATACAGTGAGGTTCTGTTTCTGTAAGAAGTCAAGATGATTGAGTCCTTGTGGACTCTGTTATGACAGAGAGCATGATAGTTGATATAGCCCTGATGAATGTGTACTGCTGTTCCTACCATTTGAATGTAACCAACTTTAATACTAAGAATTGAAAAAAACATTTTGTAGGATGAGAGCTGCTTACTGCGTGCCAGGGGATTTTTCATTTGCTTTACAGATGCCTGTCTGGAGCTGTAGTTGCACTTGACATCATCATGTAACAGAATATTCTATAATCTATAGTCATTCTCTATAATGCACCTGGTTTCTGCACCAGCAAACAGGTGAGTTAAATGTTAATGTGGCCAGGCACAGTGACTCAGGCCTGTAAACCTAGTGACTCAGGAGGCTGAGACAGGAGGATCACCAGGTCAGCCAATTCTCCAGTACCAAAAAAGGAAAAAAAAAAAATCACCATTCCTGCATCTTTTAAGTATTTAATGGCTGCACTGATTTATCTTTTCCCCATGGTTATGATGGTCCTTCAGACTCACTATCTTGGCACTGGGAGAACGGTAATTCTACTTAGAAGTGGGAAGCTTCCACTTGGCTCTTCCCACCATTCCATGTAAGATTCTGCTAGTTGGTAACACGTCTATTATTTATATACATTCTAGAACTGGGAAAGTAAACTACAGAATAGATCCTCAGTTCTATTGAACCCACTCTAGCAAAGACTTGGACCACTATTGCCTGTATCACCTCATCAAAATGAGCTTAATCGGACTTGTGGACTACAGTGGCAATTTGAGTCCTCTATGGCTAGCATGAGTTCAGAAATCATATCTCACAGTGCCGCCAAAGTTTTGGGTATTTCCCAATCTCCATTCTGCTAAATGACCTTAGGTCACTCTGGGGAAAGATTGGAGGAAGATTCACAGTATATACATATGGCCACATTGCAGGAGGCTTGCTCAAAGATACTGTGTCTCCCTCCTCTCCTGTCCCTCCAAGCAAGGGATTTGGGACACCTGGGTTTTGGTGTAGGAACACTAAGATCTGACTCTGCTGTGATTTTGCCCACCAGACTCAGAATTTTTCTGTTTACATACTTCAAGAAGCACCTTAACGATCTGCATATCAATTGCAATCTTAGGCACCTCCTGATTAGTTAGCAAGTGCCACAATCCCTACAGGCCAAGGTGCTCCAATTACCACACTCTTCCTGCAGCTCATTAGGGTAATTGTGCCCATTGTGCCTTTGTCAGATTCCATTTTTGCCATTAAAATCAGGGAGCCCAATTCCACAGCAGCCTCTCCTACTGCCATTTCCTGCCTATAGAAAACAGCCAAAAAGATTTTCCAGGATGCCTGAGAACATTTCACTAATGAAATTCTTATGGCCTTTGAAGGGAGTATCTTCTGGTCCTCTTGGGGAGTGTGGTTAAGGTGGGGCTAAGCATGTTTTACAGAATAGATCCCCTCCAACATTCCTGACTTCCCAAGCCTTATGGTTCCCTTTCCTCCAGAATGTTTAGAAAAGTTCGAGTGAACGCCTGTTGCCATTGAGTCCAGGCTTCTGTTAGCCAACTGTGCATACCACTCCCAGGCGCGCAAGCCAGCACATTAAATCGTGAATCTTGAGTGAGCCCACCTGTGTCATAAATTTTTCCTGATCAAGTTTTATATTTTATCTGTCTCTATTCAATGCCCTTAGAATTCCCTCCCTCGTCTGCAGATTCTTGTTGATTTTCTTGCCAGTCTTTTGAAGAATAGGTTCTTTCCTTCAGTACCAAGATTTGTCCTTCTCTACCTGGACTGTACTAAAATATGACTCTCATTATGGATCTGGTGACAATGAGGGATTTGGAAGTGGGTCCTGAAGTGACTTGGCATCCACATCTCTGTCTGCGTACATGTTCCAGTCTGTGAGTCAGGGCCTTGCCTTCTGTGACCCATGGAAAGCATAAGAAATCTGGTGGGGTTGAAGATCTAGTGGGCTCTGCATATTTGTCACCTTTTAAAAATAGTTCCTGGCTTTGACCCATAGTCATATCTGTACAGGAGACAAGGAACTCCCTGAGGAGTCTGGATTTCTATCCATGTTTTGAGTCAAGGATTCAGGATCCTCAGTTTGTCTCTTCCCTGTACATGTTCTTTAGGGTTGTCAAAGAAGCCATTCCACACCACAGACTTGTAGTCACCATGGCCAGCATAACCAATTCACTTAATCTTTTAATATCTTGCTTTTCATCTGCATTTTCCCAATGTCACTACTGGTGATACTTTGAATAACTATGATGCCACTATGTTTAATAGGTTACATGAATTCTATGTCCCTCTGGCAAGGGGATTATCCTGGTACATCTCAAATAGGTGAGCAATCTGATCCTAGAATATCATTTCAGGGTTATTTTCCTCTGGGACCATTCCCAGTGCCAATTACTTTATTTGTCAGGGTCCCAAGGGAAAAGAGATGGTACAATTAAGTAGGGTAGTTGAAAAGGGTTTTTAGCAAAGAGATATTTACAAAGTTGGGAGCAGGCTTAAGGGAAATCAGTATTGCATAGCCTGGAACCCTTGGGCCAGAAATCAGTAGGGTGTACTATAGCACTTTTGGACTGGAAAGATGTTATGTACATTTGAGTGGTTACCAGAACTTTACAGAAAGCTGTAGAGAAGGCCATGGAAGAGGATCTGTGGCCTTGGGAGAGGAAATGCTATAGACTGCCTGTCCTCAACAAAACGGGTGCGCGAGTAACCCCAGCCTCACTCTTTTTCTGCCCTTCAATTTCCTGCTTCCCATTGGTTGAGCCTAACCAGAAGCAGTAGGACAAGGGAACTCTTGATATAGTCTGTAGGTCATTGTCCTTGTGTTATCCAGAGAATGGAGAGTGGAGCTCAAAAGACAGATGAAGACTCTTCTGCACAATATCCAACCTTTCAACTTTTTCCAGATACCAAAGTGACTAATGTTGGAGGAGGAGGATGGGGAGGAAGTAGCCTTCCCTTTCCACGAGGGACAGAAGTCCTGCTCATAAACGGTTTCTGCAGTGGTTCTGGCCAAGGTCTCAAGGGCTGCTAAAGATGAAAAAATATCCTAACAACTAAAAGTCCTACTGGTAGGCTTAAGGCTTTTTGGAAAGCTGGGTTTGCCTGCTCTTCTTTAGGCTCTCTGAAAGCTGCTGCTGAGTCAGTGGAACTAATTTCCTTGACAAGTAAGACTCTCATCTTAATAGACCATTATGGTGCACTGCAGTGTGTGTAAAGGCTTTTTTTTTTTTTTTGGTACAGGAGATTGAACCCAGGGCTGCTCAACCACTCAGCCACATCGCAGCCCTTTTTATATTTTATTTAGAGACAGGATCTCGCTGAGCAGCTTAGGGATTCACTAAACTGCTGAGGCTGGCTTTGAACTTGTGATCCTCCTGCCTCAGCCTTCCTCCTCCACAGGTGTGTACCATCCCCAGCCATGCCAAGAAATTCTCATGAGGAAGCATGTTCATTGGTTTTCCAAAATACCTAAGGGAACAAAATATCTAAGATGAAAACTTAAATGAGGAAAGATTCATCTTGGCTTGTGGTTTCAGAGGTCTTCTTGGTCCTGTTGCTTTTGTCCCTGTGGTGATGCAGTGCACCGTGGTGGGAGTGCATCATGGAGGGACCCTATTCACCTCATGGTGACTGAGAAGCAAAGAGAACAAGGGGAAGGAGCTTAGTTCCCAAATCCCCTTCAAGGGCATAAACCCCATGACCCCAATTCCTTCTATTAGATCTCACATCCTAAAGGTTCCACCACCTCCACAGAGCACCACAGGCTGGCAACCAAACCTTTAGCACATGGGCCTTGGAGCACATTTAAGATACAAACCACAACATAAAGAGAATCCTAGAAGTTGAGGCCATTGGGAGAAGGTTATGAGATACCAAAGGATGTGGCTCCCACAAGAATAAATTCATTCTGAGACATCACATTGGACCTTCCACTGAAATTGAAAGGGAACAGATCAAGGAGCGACACAGATAGAAGTGTGTTCAGTGGTAGAGGACGGTGATTCAGCAAGTGCTGGGTGCTGAAGTCCTCTGACATCCTTGACATCTCCCATTGCTCAGGTCAGATGAATAGGGCCTCTGTGGGGCAAGTACAAAGTCTACAGCTCTCTTAAGAAGCATGGGTACTTAATTTTTCTTTGTCTTTAGCTTGAGTTGCGCTTGCCAATTCTGGGACAAGAAAGAGGTTTTTTTTTGTTTTTTGTTTTTTGTTTTTTGTTTTTTTTTTTTTTGTAACAGGGATTGAATCTAGGAGTGCTCAACCTCAACCACTGAGCTACATCCCCAGCCCTTTAAATTTTTATTTAGAGACAGGGTTAAGTTGCTGGGTCTAGCTCTAAACTCGAGATCCTCCGGCCTCAGCCTCCCAAGCTGCTGGGATTACAGTCATGTGCCACCAGTTCTGGCAAGAGAGAGCATTTAGATCAGCATCTTGTTCACTTGATTATGGACCTAGACTTTCCTGAGGGTATGTTGGGGGTTAGTGAGATAGTAAATCCCGTTTACCAGGCATGTCTATACCTGGTGACATGGGATACTTTGAAAGAGCTAACTTTAAAAATGCTAGTCCAGTACTGAAAGTAGCATTGGAGAACAGAGACCCAGGAAGTATCCCAATCATTGGTGATCTGTGTGCAGAAGTCTACCAGAAGATAGAGTACAGAATGGCCAAATGCCACTACCTTTCCCTTCTTTCTTTCCTCCATGCTACCCAAATTAAAACCCAAGTATTTTGAACTTGGGAATGCACTAGTATATGAAGAGTGAAAAAAGAAGCTGAAAAGAGGATCTTCCAAAACACAAAACTATCTTCTTCATGAGTGGGATGTGGATTATGTTCAAGTACAGATTATAGAGTTGAATTGTATGACTCTTGATCCTTCTGGGAAAGCCTGGAATCAAGGTCTGTAAGAATGTAAGTAGTGTAGCTCTTTGGCATCCTCCAATGTGATAATGCTTAAGAAATCAGACAAAATTTGGATAGATATTTATTATCCTGCTCCAAATAGGTGTGTGAAAATAAATCAATATTCTGTACTTTGGTACCATATGCTAGGGACTCTGTAATTTTCAGGGCTAGCCATGAGGAATGAGTAGTATCACACCATGATAAGAGCAAAGAGGAAGCTTCTCATATATGCCATGTGAAAAGGTGTCCCAAGTTCTCTCAGAGATCCCTTGCTACTTTTTGGTGTTGCTGGAAAATGTTTGATGACAATTATCTTGGACTCTTTTGAGTTTCTGATATTTTTTTCCTTGAACCCAAAATCATTTTCTTTAAGCCCTGGAAGGTTTGGGAAGGCAAGTCTAAAGATACCCTTGATAAATGTAGTTCTGCCAGAGAGTATGTTAAGCACATGTTTCCCTGGGAGGAAAGAGCTAACCAAGGAGTGGGTGGGAAGAAATGGAGGCTCCACTGCCTCTGCCAAGAACTGAGATGGAGGGAAGTATAGAGGAAGGGATGGGTGGGAAGGAAAAGGAGGAGTGAGAGACACAAGCCTGGGGAGGTGGGTGGGAGTAACCAGGTTAAGGTTTGGGATTTTATCATGACAGCACTGGGGAGCAGAATGAGCATCTTAAGACATATATGTATGGGGATATGAGGAAAGATATGACCAAATTTTCTGTCTGGAAAGGTCGCTTTGATTTGCAGTGTGAGAATTGGATCAAGGGGTTGGGATAGAAGGAGGAAGAACAACTGGAAAGTCAATGTATTGATCCAGACTTGAGCATGGTCCATGACTAGGGTCCGAACTGGAGATATTCGGAGTACAGAAAACAGGATAGTATCAAGGGTTATTCAGGAGTCAACTGAGCAGGACGTAGAGGTACTTGGATGTGGTCAGGTGGGACAAAGAGAAATGGAAACAAGAAAGTTTCCAAAGTTTGTGACTTCAGCATAGGCTCTATTTCAGCCTTTACTTGAAATAGAGCAACCTATGGAACAATTGGTTTGAGGATGCAATTTAGGCAAAATCTGTTGACTTTTTGGTGTCCATAGGATTCAAATGAAGATGACAACTGAGCTAGTGACTATACATGTCTGAATCTCAAGAGAGAGATGTAAATTAGAGTTGGAAATCAAGAGTCATCAGCATTTACGTGGTGTCTAACATCCCAAGAATATCTAAACTACTGAGAAATTAAAGTAAGAATAGATTGAAACCTACCAACACCCAATACACACTATGTTCCAATCACCTGCTCCTTGCATGACTGGTCACTACCCAATACACCATACAATGTCCCTGCTCCACATCTTGGCTCCTAGTGCTCCTGCTGCTTAGAACACAATTTCCTCTTTTCTTTGCCTGTTATACCTTAATTCTTAAGACTCATCTCCATCAACTTCTTCTTGAAGACACCCTCCTGGAGTGTCTCCACTCCTTGTCTGAGCTCCACAGCACAGAGCACCCACTCACCCTTTTTAGGTTAAGCTATGCCTGCCTTCCTCCCCTACCAGACTGTGAACTCTGGGGTAGAAACATGGAACCATTCCTGCTGCACCCCAGTGCCTTTTTATGTGCTACTCACACCTTCATACATGCTGTTCCCTCTGCCTGCAGAATTGTCTCTTCTCTCCCCACGGTCCCCACTTCTCTCAATGTCACCTGTTGAAGAAATACCCAGGTGAATGGACCAATGGAGCCTGGAACAGATAGGCAGGGACTGAATACCACATTGTAATGGTTAATTGTCGGGGTCTTAAGCCCCCTTGCTCTTCTTGACCAGTGACAAGGGAAGGGGACACTCCCCAACAAGGTCAGACCGGGATAGGTAGGGCCGACTGACTGCCCGCTCCCAGCCCTCCTGGCAGAGGACAATCAGACACATCAGGGAGACCAGTCACAGCAGGAACTCGTTTATTGAGGAAGTCACACAGCTTTTATGTAGGGTGGGGGCTAGGCGGGAACCAATCAGCTTAAAGGTCAGCAAGGCACAGGGGGTTCACGCAGGTGAGAGTCCCATAGGACTATATGGCAAACATGAGCTGATCATGTTCATGGAACTGTTGTTAACCAATCCCTGACGCTGGTCCGATTCATCATCACCAACCCTTGAAACCGCCTTTGAGGCCCTGATCCTGCTCACCCACCAGGAAGTAAGGAGTCAGCCTGAGTTAGTTAACGTGTCATTAGTGCCAACAGTTAATTTGAATCATCAACGCGATTGAATTAAGAGATGCCAATGATTAAGAGGCTTCTGGGTGTGTCAGTGAGGGCGTGTCTAGGAAGGATTGGAATGTGGGACAGTGAACTGAAGTGGAGCCCCTCCCTAAGCATGGCAGCACTGCCCAATAGGATGGAATAAAAGCTGGAAGAACAAGGAAGCAGATGCAGATGCAAGCCTGGCTCTTCTTGAAGGGGTTCTTGATTGCTGCTTTGTCTGAGGATATTGGACTCTCGCTTCTTCACTCTTCCAAAGCAGACTCTGCCAGTGATTCTCTAGGTAGTTTCCAGAAGCCTGGGTCTCGGACTAGGGTTGCACTGTTGATCCCTCTTTTTCTGGGGCTTTTGCATCTTGGACTGTGCAGCTGCTGGTTCTTCCAGCTCCCCAGCCTGCAGATGGCCATTGTGGACTATCCTGTTTCTAGCTGTGTAAGTCAATCTAATAAATCCCCTTTTTATAATCATACTTCCTGTTAATTCTGTTCCTCTAGAGAATCCTAATACTCACATGAAGTAATTTGCAGTTGACTCTCTTGTCCATGAGGAGCCATGGAAGGTTCTAGAGCACAAGGTAATACATAAGATGATTGTAGCAGCTGTGATGCTGCAGAAGCTGTCTTTCCTATCCTTGCTGCTTAACTAACACTATGTGGTGAGTGTGAGTGAATTTCAGCTTATAAGTCTGGGGACCAGCTCACCCCTGCTGTTTACTGATCTTGCTGGTTTCTGGGATGTCATAGTGACAGGTGACTCTGCCTCAGGGTGCCTTCCATATTCACCACTAACAACAAGAGGGGCTTTCTCCTGGAACAAGGGAGGCTGAGGTATCATCAGCTCTGGTCTCCAGGGAAAAACCAGCCCTTCACATATTTAATAGAATCCCTAACTGAGAATCACAAGTATTGTAAATTATTCACCTAAATAAAAGTCAAGAGTGAAACAATTTGATTCCATTTGCCAAAAGAGCATTGTATATCCTGGGCAATTTGCTTAACTTCCCTGAGCCTCCATGGTATCATATGTAAGATGGTGACATTATGTAAAAGCCACCTACCCTTCCTCCCTGGTTAGTTTAATTGCATTTTATATGTTTCTTAAATACCCTCTAAAGTGCTATGCAAGTATAAAATGTTATGTTAAGCAGTGAGAAAGAATAGTTATGGCTTATTGAGTACTCATTATACATATTAGCAAGCGTAGCATGGATGATATTGGGCTTGATACTCACAACAAAGCTACGAGATACAGAGGATCATCCTTCCTTTACAGATGAGGGCACACACCTGTCCCTGGTTGTTGTATTAGTTTCCTGTTGCTGCTATAACAAAGTACCACAAACATAGTGGCTTTAGATTTCTTATCTTACAGTTCTGGAGGTCAGAAGTCCTAAAATCAAGGTGTCGACAGGGGCTGTGTTCCTTCCACAGGATTTGGAGGGAATCTGTTTCTGGCACATCCTTAACTAGGGCCCCTCTCCATCTCCATCTCCCTTTCTATCGCCGCAGCTTTTCCTCTGACTCTCACCCTCCTGCCTCCCTTTTAGAAGGTGATAACATTGGGCCCACCCAAATAATCCAGGAGAGTCTGCCTAGCTCAAGATCCTTAATTTTGTCATGCTTGCAAAGTCTATTGCCATGTAAGGTAACATATTTACAGGTCTGGGGATCAGAATGTGAACATTTTGGGGTGGGGTTGCCATTGTTCTACCTCTCACAGTTGTGAAACTAGTGAGTGCCCATCTGATTCCATACAACCTCCTCCCGAATCTCATGTTGCTCCCTCAAGAACTTGACCCAGTGAAATGCCCAACACCCTCCAGGTCTCTTCTCTATAGTCATACTTTTCTACACTGCCTAATTTATCAAGAGAGGGACTGATCTGAATTTCACCCACGTTGTGAAACAAACGTTGGGTGAAACGCTTTTATTATTATTATTTACTGGGGATTGAACTCAGAAGGGTTTTACCACTGAGCTATGTCCCTGACTCTTTTTTATTTATTTTTTTATTTTGAAACAAGCTCTCACCAAATTGCTTAGGGCCTCCCTAAGTTTGTGAGATTGACCTCAAACTTGTGATCCTCTTGCCTCAGCCTTCCAAATTCTGGGATTATAGGCATGTGGCCTGGTGACACTGGTCTTAATTTAACACAGAGAAAACAACAAGACTGGCAAGCACTTTATCCCGAGTGGTGTGGCACTATCCTAGTAGGCCATGTTTGGAAAGGACACAGGAATCCCATGGCCTGTACATCCTGGCTTCCCTCTGGCCATCACGTTGGGTTATTGAAGAGAGAACATGGTGGATAACCAAAGGCCTCAAGGAATAACCATCAAGGAAGTCCATGCAGGCAATCACAGATGTGCAGTGGAGACTTCAGGCTAAAGCAGAGACACGTAGGAGGGCTCCTGCAGTGTAGAATCTGTGTCATCTTCAAGGCTGGAACATAAAGAAAGCTCCCCACTGGCTCCCATATCAGCCCCAAGGCACACACTGCATTTCTTTCCCAGATAATAGAAGTAATATTTACTCATCTTAGGTAACGGAAAATAGAGCACAAGAAACAAAATTCCCACAGTCAGGTAGATTTTGACAATGGTATGCTTTGCTCCATTGTTTCTTGTATACATTTTTTCATGATTTAGATTACACTGTATATGTAATTTTTGTATCTTTTTTTCCCTCATCATTACTCAACTCTTTGTAACTTGGTTTTTTGGTAAGCTTCATTTTTAAGGACTGTGTAATAATCCACAGTAAGAATGTACCACCATTTACTTCATCAATACATTCTTTGGGGGACAATTAGGTTAGATATTTTTCTAAAATTTTTTTTTGCTGTTTTGTACATTAATTAATATCTTGATGCATAAATTTCTGTACATTGGTGTTGCATCCTATGCTGAAGTTAGGCTTTAAAATGAAAGTGCAAGCAAAAATTGAGTGTAGTTAAAATTAATTTTGAAAAGTATCTCTTAACTAGGTCCCTTAAATCAATGAATCCATTTGGATTTCACTGGAAGTCCAAATTCTAAGGATTTGTGTTTCTCTTTGCACTTCAGCGATGGCTTCCTTTTCTGGGGTGGTGGAGAAAATGTACTTGGATAGGAAGGTTAATGAAGTAAACAAATAATTTTTTTCTTTGCTCTCTCCTTCCCGTTTTCCTCCCTCTGTCTCTCCCTCTTTCCTTTTCTCCCTGTCTCTTCCTTAGATAAAGTTAAATACACATGCTAGTCCATATTTGGATATTTCCCTCCATGGATGCTCTGCAGGATAATTCCTGGGACAGAAACATCGATGGGCCTCAGCAACGCATCTCCTGGCACCTCTTCAGTGCTCTTGACCTGCCTCTTTTTCCACCCACCACTTGGATCAGCTATGTGCAGGTGCAACCGATTGAATCTCCCATCAACCTCTAGGATCCCTTTGGGCCCTGGATTTCTGCCGTTGGGCTTTTCTGCATGCCTGGCCTGAGCCAGCCACGGGAAACTGCTCCCAGTTGTGCAGCCTGAAGGTGTGGGTGTATTAATGCCTGCAAGTCTACTCTGGTCTGCAGGCCATGGGAGCCAATGGCAGAATCTTCTCCTTCCTGCTCTGGGTGGGAACTTCTAAGAAACATTTCAAGAGCATGATAAGCTCTAATTTCAGGGTGTGCTTCAACTCAGTCACACAGGATGCTTGACTTTCTCAGGCATCAGTTGGATACCAGTCTTGCCCACCCCCACCCCCATTGGGGACGTAGATCAAGCTTTCTGAATGGCTCCATCAAAGCTCCTCCTACTAGGTCCAAAGCAAAGGGCAGGGATGCTACTTGCAACCATCTGTTACAGTAGTTGTGATGGCAAGGTTTCTAGGCAAAGTATCTGAGATCCTCTGGTCTTCTCAGCAATCCTGCAAAGTAGGCATTATTATCCCCAACTTAAAGATGAAGAAACAGGCTTTGGCAGAATAAGTAACTTGCTCCTGGCTTCACAAATGAGAGAGCTAAAGCCCAGTTGGAGGCCAGGTCTGCCCTGCTGTAAGTGTGTGTTCTTTTCTGTCTCACATTGTACCCCCACCCAGGGCTGTTCCTGGGAGGAGGTTGGGAGGAGGGCCATTTCCCCACTCCAACTCTGATGAAAGTTGAAATTCGCTGTTTTAAAAAAGTGTACTTATTTATTTATGTAATCATTTGTTTCATGTTTATTTTCCCTACCAGAAATTATGAGCTTAAACCCTGGGTCTCTCTGGATTCCCCAGCCTACTCCAGTGCCTGGAACATAATGGGGGCTGTGAGTGTTCATTGCATGTCTGACAGGTTCTTGGAACGGAGACGAGCAAGGAAATGCCAATGTCCGATGTTAAGTAATTGGGGGAAAGGAGAGGAATAAAAGACAACATTATTGTGGGAGAAAGACATGGGGTTGTGTCAGCAGAGAGAGATACACTTCATTTGCCTGGAGCATGGATATGTCTATGTGAGTCCTGAGAGAAAAGGCTGGAAAGAGATGTTGGGATCAGAGTGGGACAGGCCTCCATGCCAAAGTCCAGCTTTTCCAGGAACCAAAGTGTGGAAAGGGCTGTTCCCAGGGTAGGAGACTAAACTGTTAGGGATGCTTCTCTAGGATTCTTCAGGAATTAAGATGTGAATCCTACAGTGACATCAACAAAGAACAACCAGGGAATCCCATGATTTGTAAAGGCTATTATCTCTTGGAGATCCATGAATGGGATTTTTACTGAATTTTATTTTTAGACAAAAAAAAAAAAAAAAAAAAACAAAAACCTTTCAGGGCTAACACTAAAATTCTACTTAGGGATTTTTTTTTTCCTTGGGAAAATATCTTGAATAAACTCTTTGGGATACAGAATGAGACTATGAAAGGCATGGTTTTGGCAGGGCACCAAGCAATAAAACAAGCTCTTTAAACCTCGCTGCATGAGAAAATGAGAAAAAAAATTTATCTCAACTTGAGAAAAACAGAGAGAGAGGAGAGAGGACTGGGTGAGATGGCGGGCAAGAGACTGTATTATCAGACATTTGCTACAGAAACCAGGTCTGTCCACTCACCACTCTCAAAGGGCCCAGTGAGTGAATCGAGGACAAGTTGTCCAGCTAGGAAAAAGATTTACTCGGCAAGACCAAAGAGATGGACTTGTGTCCCCAGAGACCATCTTCACGCAGGTTTTCAGCTCCTTCCATCTGTAGGAGGAAATGATTAATGAAATCTGGTAACAGGTAATCTGTTGATTTGCATCAGTCTTGAAGGGGGAGGAGCAAGATGAGGGAAGTTTCAGGTAAATCAACCTTATGCTGCTTGTTTAAATGATTAACACGGTCTGCGTGCTCAAGGAGGGACAGGGATTTTCTAGCAAGGAAAACCATAAGTGCAGCTACGCTTGTCATTACAAGAAGCAGAATCAGGTTGAACCAAGAGGAAGTTAAATTGTCTCAACTAAAGAGAGTTTAAAGTTAGTAGTTCCAGAGTTGCAGGGACACAGGCTCTCTCCATGACTCTGCTGGCTTCAGCTCATTGACCCTCCTCTCAAGAAAGGTCCTCTTGCAACTGCATCCAAAGGCAGGCCTGGAGGCTTTCCCATGGTCTCCTTTTATTTTTACCAAGAAGGAAAACAGTTTCCAGAAGTTTCTAGGAGACTTGTTTTTAGATCACTGGCTAGAACTGATATCTCTGATTTCATGGGCCTAGACCTTCTCTCAACCCTGGCAAATGAGATTGCCATGGTCACTTAGGCCCCTCATGGTTCATTTTCTGGAATCTGAGGGAGGGTTTCTCTTTAGGGGGCAAGGACCCCCATGCTTGGGTAAAGATGAGGTTTCACAAGAGAGGGACAAATGGGAGATGGCTGTTGGCTAGACAACGTATGGTGTCTGAGTGAAGAGCAAGTGAGGAGGAGCCCCTGGTAGGCGCATAGCCAAAATGACCTTTGCAGAAAAGTCTAATAATTTATTATAATATGTAAGGTACACAAATGACCTCTCCCCTCATCCTTGAACACTTTGGAAAGCGCCAACACTGTGCGTGTGGGTTTGTGTGCAGAGCTCACTCGTCAGGTGCACTGTGATGGGCTCACTCCATTAACACCTGGCATCTATTTTGATTTTAGAACCTGTGCTGTGCTAGGTAAGCATTTATCATATCATTCTGGGCATGGGCAAATCAAGGATAGTGTGACTTTCATATCTTGGTCAGCATAATATGAATCCAAGATACCAGGAACAGAGGCAGAGGCAACCATGACAACGTGTTTCCAAAGGAATATATATAAGACCTAGAGGAATGCTTGGACACCCATGGGGCATAGAAAAGAAGTCTGAGCCAACCTTATCTAAATTTTAAGTGGTCAGAATGTTTAGGGGACATGGAAGTTATAACTACATTAATGCTACTCACTTTTTGAGTAGGAAATACAGGATCGGGGGATTCTGAGAGGAGACTCAGGAGAGTGTATTGTTAGATTGGCCCAGCTCCTCCTCATCCTCTTTCATCTGCTCTGGATTCTTTTTCTCCTCTGCTAGGAGCCCAGCAGGGGTTGTAGGAATTCTGTGCTGCAACCCCTCAGGATCCTTCCTAGACAAGCCAGCTACAACCTGGGGAGAAGGGATACAGTTCTCATTCCCTTTTCCTAGTTCTGGAAAGAGCATTAAGTGGTTCTACCTAGAGGGACTACCTGAGAGAGTGCAGAGGCCAGGACTTAAAGGTCAAGGTTGGGATGATGTGCTCCTGAGGGTATCAGATAGGGGTCCCCTCACCACTATATTTCCCAAGAACAGGGTTTCTTGTCTAAAAGGAATTTTAGGGCATATCTGGCCTACATTGACCATTCCCATATGGGCTTCTGAGGTTTGTTGTATTTGATTCTCTTGCAATGTAGAGTCAAAGAAATTATTTGCTAGCAATTGTGAGATGCTTTGAATAAGACCTACGAAGACAGTTGTTAAGCTAATCTAGGATAAATACAAGAAGCAGTGTTAATTCTACCTGGCTTAACACTGTAATTTCTCTGGTGTCTTTCAGCCTAGTTGAGAGTGAGTAGGTGCTTCAGCTAATGTGAAGCAAAAAGACACAAAGCAGAGCATAACCACATCATATTGCTACCGTGGAGGGGTCAGTCTCGTCCTAGTCTCCATTGGGAGGAAGGAATCTTAGCAAAGAGGAACCCATGCACCTCTGGGCTACTAAGTTTTCCCTGAGAGCAGGGGCAGAACCTTGCACTGAGGATGCCAGCACTGAGAATACAACTTCCGACCTCTTCTTTGGTGACTCTCTTTGGTGACTCTGGATCTACGTAATCTTTTGAGGAACTGTGCTTATCTCATGTTTATCCAGTTCACTGAACTCCTTCAATTTTCTTGCTCCACTGTTTTTGGGTTCCATTTCTCAAATATACATCATGTTCCAATATGATGTTCCAATATGTTCCAATATGGCTTCAGCTTCAGCAATCATGACTACATTCCAGCCGGAAGGAAGGAGAAAAAGGGGAAGAAAGAGCTTACCTCCTTCTTTAATGATTTCTAGAAACTGTGCATTCCACAATTAACATCCAGTTGGGCAAAACCTACAACCTAGTTACAAGGCTTCATCCCGCTGTAAGGGGGGTCAGTTTGCCAAAAGGATCAAAGAAGTACCTGAGGGTAAAAATGAGAGCAAATGGCAATTGAGTTGACAGCAGAAGAACTGAATGACAGGGCCTGAGAGAAGGAGGCAGCAGGAGGTCTGGGCTTAACACCAAGCTGTACTTACCCCATCTAGACCTGTCTCTGAATCTCATAGAGTATTAGAAAGAAGAAGCAAAGGAGTGGAAGGGAAGGTTGCAACATCTTTTTCTGCAGATCACATTACAACTTTTGAGACAGTGGCATACAATAAGGTTGAGCATATAAATTCTGTTTTGTTCTGATAAAATTTCATCCTAAATGATAATGCTTGTTGGTAAGTTAGTTACACCCTTCATGGTACACTCACACTCGGTGCAGAACTAGAAGAGAATTCTGTCCGGCAATGTTTAAGGTTTCTTTCCTGCCTTTCTCTTCCACACTCTATCCTCACTCAGCTTTAGTCCATCTGTCTCAAAGTGTGCACGGTTTTTCAAGAGGATCTCATTCATTTAAGTGTCATATCTACTTCTGACATTATCTCCAGGGCATGCTCTGCATACAGTAGTATTTATTTTTATTTTTGTAAATGTTTAAAGTGTTTATTTGTTAAAGTTATATTTGAAAATTTGTTTAGGCATTCTTTTTTAAAAAATTATAATAACTTGAAAATGGAAGTAGCTCACATCTGCCTGCATCCGCCCTGTTGGTTTTACCTATTTCCTCTGTTTCTGCCCAGCACCATTAGAATAGGAATCTACATGGTTCATCTTGTTCTCTCTAAGAGCCTAGCATAGGAGGTTCTCTGCCCCTCCTTCTCCCTTTTTCCTATTTTCCATTCCTGTTAAATTTTGGTGCCAGGGTTCTAAGAATCATAAAATAAATTAATTAACTTTCCTCCTGTTTTGTTTTTTTTTTTCCCCTGAAGAAGTGTATGTGACATAGGTCAATATAGTTCATCCCACTTTGACAATTTACAGAAATCCACCAGCCAGTCCATCAGAGTGCTGAGGCTATTTTGAAGGTGGCTCCTGCGTAGCGTTCTCAGGTCTTGCTTTTTTCAAGCTTCCCCTATCTTGTTGCATTGATTCTGGTTGTTGACCAACGAAAGCATTTTTTCGTGGGGAGTTCCAAATTTATTACCAAAAAATTGCGTATAGTATAATCTTCTTTTTCTGTATACCTCTGGTGTTTATTACTTCCTCCTTTCTGACGTACTTTTGGTGTTAAATTTGGTTTCCTTTATTATATTTGACAAATGGTTATTAATTTTGTTTCTTGTCATAGAAACTGGTTTTTAATTTATTCATTCATTTTTTCCCACTAGTTTACTTTTTTCTGCTCTCTTTTCAGTTTATGTTCTCTATTCCTCTCCTTCCACGGCCCCCTAAAAAAATAAGACTTTTGCTCTAGGACTGTGTGTTGAACTCAAGAGTGCTCTACTACTGAGCTACATCCCCAGTCCTTAATATCTTTTATTTTTGAGACAGGATCTTGCTACATTGCCTAGGACCTCACTAAATTCCTGAGGCTAGCCTCAAACTTGCAATCCTCCTAGCTCAGCCTCCTGAGCTACTGGGATTACAGGCATGTGCCATGGTGCCTAGCTCTCTTTTTTAAATAACAAAAATAGTTTGAGGCTATGGTTTTTTTGTTTTTAAATTTAACTTTTTTATTGTTGTTAAGGTTTCAATACTGATACATTTGTTTTTTTTTTTGTTTATTTAAAATAATCTGCATTTATACTTTTAACTTTTTTCTTGCATCATTGCTACTTGGAAGAGTATTTTTTTAATATCTAAAGTATCAGGATTTGAAAAATCATTGTTTTGTCTGAAGTACTGACATCTGGTTTTTATCACATTGATATCAGAGAATATGAAGTGAAACATTTCTGATCAAAACTTTAGCAGGAAATTTGTTAACTAGCACTTGATCAATTTTAATTATTTCTATCCTTTAATATTCATGAAGACTTCATTTCACTGCCTAGCATTTGGTCAATCTTGGTGGATGCTTCATGGAATGTACACCCCATGTTGGGATTGTGTTCTATAAATGTCAAGTAGGTAAAGTTAGTCAGTTATGTTGTTCAAACCTTCTGTCTCTTTTCTAGTTTTTTTTTCCCCTATCAATTATTGAAAGAAGGGTGTTAAAAAAATAATTCTCTATGCTTATGGCTTTGTCTAAGTCTCCCTTTAGTTCTTTTAATTTTTAAAATGTATTTCAAAGACCTATTATAAATTCCATACCCATATTCTTTTGATGAATGAATACTTTCACATCATGAAATGAAATGATCCAATTTATCTTTAGGAATACTTTTTGTCTTCAAGACTACTTTGTTTGATAGCAACATGGAAATAACTTTCTTGTTTTTTTGCCCTATTACTTTCAACCTGTATATTTGCACTTAACAGTGTACCTTTCATCTTGTATTTTTATCCAATGTGTCAAACTCTAAGATTCACTTGTAATGTTTAGCTTATTTACAGTCAATGTAACTATTATACAGTATGATTGGATATATGTTTCCCAGTTGAGATGGTTATTATTTATCTCATTGGTTCTTTCCTTTGTTTCTTCTTCCCTGTTTTTTCTTTTGGGGGTAGGGTGGAAGTGCTGAGCTGTGTATTTTTTAGTATCTTATTTGATTTCCTATACTGACCTTAGCTATACTTTGTGTCACTTTTTTAGTGACTGCTCATGGTCTATTTCCTAATAGGATGACATGACTTTAGGATCTGTGTAAGAGTTTCATTTACTCCCTCCCTTTTGTTGTCTCATGCTATAAAACTCACATTTGGCGCCTTTTTTTATGGTTGTTTAAATAATAATGATTTTAAAATATTTTTAAAATATTACCTTAAATTGTCAATAATCTTTTAAAAAATTACACACGGAAATATATATACATTCCTATAAAAATAAGGTCTTCCATATTAACCCTTATATTTATTTTTCTGTTGCCTTTCCTTCCTTCCTGCTACTCTGTCTATATATTTTATCTGGTGTTTTATTTCCCTTCAGAAAGATGTAACTCAGTCTGAAAATCTTCTTTTAGCATCTCATAATTCAAGTATGCTAGAGATAAATTAAGTTTTTAATGTGTCTGAAGCATCTTTATTTTGACTTCAGTTTTAAAGCTACTTTGGGCTGGAGATGCGGTATTAGGTTAACCACCTTTTTTGTTTGTTGGTTTGTTTTTGGTGGCGCTGACTAAGGACGGAACCCAGGGGCCTCATGCATGACAGGGGAAGGATGCAGAGAAAAGCTCTGCCTCTGAGTTACACTCCAAACCCAACATGTATTTTTTGCCTTGGGAACTTTAGAAAAGATAGCATTCCATTGTCCTTTGCCTCTGTTATATCTCCATTGTGCAATAGGTACATTTTCTCTGGTTGCTCTTAAGATTTGCTTTTTATATTTGATTTTCATTAGTTTGCCATGATATGCCAAGGGTGTGACTTTCTTTTAATTAATCTTGCTTGGAATTTTCTGAGTTCCCTAGGTTGATTTAGAAGGTTATTAGTGATTACCTCTTCAAATTTTTTAAAAAATCATTTTATTTTATTTGTTCTAGTTAGTTGTACATGACAGTAGAATGCATTTATACATTTTGATAGATCATACATAAATAGAGTGTATTCTCTCATTTTCCTAATTATGCATATTGCAGGATCACATCGGTCATACATGTACATGAGGTAACAATGTCTCTTTCACTCTACTATCATTCCTTCCCCCATACCCCCTCACCTCCTTTCACTCCCCTATACCTAATATGAAGTAACTCTCTTCTTCCCTATCCCCACTCCCCTAGTTGTGAATTAGCATCAGCTCTTCAAAACTTTTGCTTCCCACTTCATTCTATCCTCTTCTGGAACTTCAGTTACACACACATTAAACTTTGATATTGTCACAAATCTCAGATTCTTCTCTGTGTTCCTTTCACTGGTTTTGTCTCTTTGTTTTGGTTTGAACATTTTCTGTTAACCTGTTTATGAGTTTGTTATTCTTCCCTTTGCTAACTCCAGTCTGCCATTAAGCCCATTGGTGAAATCCTTTATTTCTAATATTACATTTAAAAAATTTCTAGCAGGTGTTTGACTTGTTTCTATGTCTCTAGAAATTCCCTGTCTCTTCATGTGTGTTTTCCTTTTTCTATCTAGATTGTTTTAGCATTTTTATCATCATTATTTTACTTGCCTGACAATTCCAAAATCTGGATCAGAGACGATCTGTCTGGTTCTACTGCCTGTTTCTACTCTTAATCACATTTTCATGATTCCTCACATACCTTGTAATTTTTGATTGATTCCAGCCATTTTGCATAACACGAATAGTAAAGAGTGAAGTAAGTAACAATTACTTTCAGTATGGAGTTAAAATTTTTGTGGTTAGGTCTTAATTTTATTGCAGCTTTATTTTGATTTTATTGATTTATAAAATGTTTTGAGAGAACAATCAGAACTTTGCCTTCTTTGGACCTTGGAAGTCTGAGTATTGATAAGATTCTGGAGAATGCTTTGTTCTTTACAGCACAGCTGCCAACTTTCTGAGCCATAGAGATTTTTGTCTTTCTCTCTCTTTTAGCTTTGTAGCCTATCAGTATTTTGAGTTGTAGGGAGTCTTTTTTCGTTTTGTTTGTCTTTCTGTGTTGATCAAGTCTTTTTTTTTTTTTTTTTTTTGACTAGGAAAATCTCTATCTGCTTAAAATTTCTGGAGCAGTTTGAGTTTCTTCCTGTCTTTAAGCTCTTGTTAGCTGAAAGTTAAGAGTGTCTCATGTTGATTTTTCTCTGCTTTCCTACTATGCTTCATAGGTTGACACCTCGATGGTCCCCCATACCTCAGGGGTTGTCTCTCCCCGTCCTCCTGCCTTGTCCCCAGCCTTTGGCACACCATTTCTGAAAACTTAGTGAAATCTTAGGGAAGGCAGTAGTCGATAGCAACGACCTGAATCTGTACCTGGGACTCCTTAAAATTCTGATTTTTCATGCGGGTCCATACATAATTGTTAAAAAATTTTCAGAAGTTCAGCTAGTTTGTCCATATCCTCAACTATGGAAGGTTCTTCCTCTTTCTGACACTTTACCAGAGACTAAAGGTGTGAAGAGCTGTAGTTGTTTTATCTCCTACACATTGCTTACCACTTTTGAGAGTGGAATTCATTTAGGTTACTTTGCATTCTTCGCTCTCTCATGGTTTCAGAAAAACTTTGAATTTTATATTAGCTTATCCAGGTTGTTGGGTTGTTAGGATGAGAGTAAGGACTTCTTGTAACCTTTTTATATCCTAATCAGAAGCAGAACTCAAAATAATATAATTTATTATTGTTGTTTTTATTAATAGTAGTAGTGATGGTAGTATCATCCAAATCTTCTGTCTTTTAATTTACTTTGTCTGTTTGTGATACATGATAGATCCATGAAAATGTCCTGTGGCAGTTTTGTTTCTGTCAGTGTTTTATGTATTTCTAGTTGTTTGTTTTGTTTTGCTTTTACCTTATGCAGTTTGCTACTATATTTGAAAACAAACATTTCAGTTTATTGTTTTGCAATGGATTGGATAAATAAATCTAAAAATTGCCTTTTGGCATTCCCCTAAATAAATGAATAAAACCCATAAAAATTAATAATTCTCCAGCAAATTCAGTTTATTTTATATTTGACAATATAAAAGGGTCTTTATTTTTATTTAATGATTTGTTCTGTTTTCTACTTTTGCTGTATTAATATTGCTAATTCTCTTTGCTCTTATCTCTTATTTTTGATTACTACACCTTTGAATCATTTTGTTTCAGATATAACTCTTGTAAGCAGAAAATTATTAGATTTTGCTTCTCAGTTCAATCTGAGGCTTTGGAAAAATTTAAGCCATTTATATTTATTATCATAATTTAAGGCTTAGTATGACTTTTATTTATATATTTATCAAATAGTTACTGAGTATCTTTCTGGAAGCAAAAATATGAACAAAGAAAAAGTTTTTGCCTTTAGGGAGGTCATGGTATAATAAGAAGTGAATCCATTAACAATAAATTTACCCAGGGACAATGAAAGAGTAAAAATAAGAGAATTCCTTTTGGAGAATTACCTCCAAAGAATAACTGGATTTTAAGTTCTAATCTATTACTCAACCAAATTTGTATAAAAATACAAAATAAATACTTGCTCCTTATTTGTTTTTATGATTGCCCAGAGGATGTTTTTCTCTTTCAAGTGATATGTTGTGATAAATGTGATATATAAAGAAGTTTCTGGAGAAGCCAGAGTACCATGTTTCTGAAAGAATAGTTCTCTTTCTATCCACTTTAGATCATTTCAGTGTAATTTCAATATTATTTTTGCTTAGAGTTTGAGGATAAGGTGTGTTATAGAATATTATTTTATAGACTAGTTGATAATTTCTACCCTAGAAAGGGATAATCTTTCTTTCTTTCTTTCTTTCTTTTTTTTTTTTTTTTTTTTTTTTTTTTTTGCGGTGCTGGGGATTGAACCCAGGGCTTTGTGCTTGCAAGGCAAGCACTCTACCGACTGAGCTATCTCCTCAGCCCAATAATCTTTCTTTTTAATGAATCAAAACATTTCTAATTTTTAACTGAAATAAGAAATTTCCACTAAAGAATATTTTTCTTAAAAATGTTAAGAACCTTTTGTGCTTTAGGCTCTGAGGAGAAAAAAATTAAAATAGATTACTTCAGATTATTTTGCCACTGGAAATAGAGGCAGTTTTTATTTTTTTACAGAACTGTCAGCCGGCTGGGTTAAATGAGTAGGGCCTAGGGGAAACAGCTTCTGACCCTGTGTGTTTGCTCAGGGTGGGGGAACATCTGGGGAAGTGGATGTGTCACTGTCCGTAAGAAGGGATGAAGGAGGAAGCTTCCTGCCTGTGCTTTTTAACAAGAAGCCAGGGGGAGTCGATGTTACAGGTCTGAGGCCTGTCCTCTGCTGGGCTCAGAGGCTGGTGGAAGGAGAGTGACCTGCAACCCCAGGATTCAGGCCTGTACTGTTCTTTTCAACTGGAGAAGTCAGTAAACTCAGCTTCTTTGCTGAGAGCACCTAGCATTCAGACAAGAAAGGGACCCTGGATTTCCCCATTGTAGCAGAGCCAGCTTCTTCTATGATGAGCTGATTCCCTCTCTCCCCACTTTATTCCCACTGTAGTGGCCTTTAGACAGTTATGGTTGCTGATAGCCACCTTGATTATCCTTCTCGAAACCCCTCTACCCTCTACCTGGGGTCACTGAATATTGTGCTGTAAATAAACCAAATAAATGCCCAACATGGGAACCTGTACCGATTTAGAGCTCACAGTTCATAGAATGATCATATGTCTCATTGCCTGGGACAGTCACCAACTATATCTGTTACTCTGGCATAATTGATAAAACCACTCTCCTTTTCACTCTCAGCAGTATCTAGATTCAGATGATAAATTATATGTTTACTCTATTTTTCCACCTGGGACAAGATCCATCCTTTGGCTTATACTGACACCTGTAGGCACACACAATGGTTTTGAGGAGATGAAAAGTTGGAAGGTCCTTTTCATTCACAATCTCCAGTATCATCCATTCAGAAATCTAGGAAGGGGCAACATTTCACAGGAAGATGCTACACACTCTGCTACCATGAATGTCGGAGGTCATACTAGTACCAGGAGTCATGGGAATGCTCCACAGAGAACGTTCTGATCATTCCTCTTTGTGACAGGAGTCACCCTCAGTGTTAGTTCAAAATAGGATCCCAAATGGCTCCAAGACACTCCTGGGTTGAAGGGTTCAATATGCAGGGCCCTCACTTGGGGCTAGGCAGTTGCTGGAACAGGGAAGGGACAGCCTGGTGAGGACAGCACCGAGTCTGAGCCTGTGTGTGGCCACACCAACAGAGGTTTGGAAGGAGACATGAGTGGAGCAGTTCCAAGGCCCCTGGTCTCATTTGCTGGAAATTAGGTGGCCCGGGATCTGCTTGGACAAAGGAGGCCCAGGACACTGGGGGCATTGTGAGCTGCATGAGAGCTTAATCCCCTCATCTCCCTGGGTTCCCATCACAACACCTGGGTTCCAATCTGACCATCAGACCAACACAAAGCACTTAAAAAAAATTAAATTCAGAGGTCAGCACAGCTTTGGCAGGACTAATTTGTTTGCTTGGCTGTCAAAATGATGAATTCGAGACAGATTAACCCTTGGGTTCCTGGCCTAAAGCCCTGGGGAGGGGGCTGCCTTTTCCCTGCATGCAGTTGCCTTTGTGTGGGGGCCTCTGTCCCAGCAGATGCCACCCCTGGGCCAATTGTTCTAGACCTCAGAAAAGTGAAAACAGGCCATTGCCAAGATAAGCAAGGCTTGAAGTTGTGTTTGCTCTGCTTGGAGTAAATCAGGGTAGGAAGGGAAACACAGGATGTTGTCTGACTTCCAGGTATTCTTGTAAGTTTTTACTGGAGCTTTTATTTTTGTCTTTTTTTTTTTTTTTTCCAAGACAGCAGTGTGGTAAAACCTCTGTTAGGATAAAAGTCGCAGGTTTCACCAATTCCCTTTGAAAGGATTTGAACTGGATTCTTCCAGACTCTCTGTGAGAAAATCCTGGCCATGCCCCTTGACCTGCGTCTTGGAATGCGGGGGTGAGCGGGCTGCCTTCTGGCTGTCACTTGCTGAATGAACAGACCATAATGGGTCAATTCTCTGCTGTCTGCTATTTAAAACAACGGGTTCCTTCCTGTTTCCTATGCACTGACTGAGGCTTCTTCTGTGTTAGGGAGAGAGAGGGGGAAAAAAAGAGACTCAGGAATAAAGTGCCTCCTCTGAGACTGAATGAGCTACACATCTCAGCCCACTGTGGCACAAAAGCGCCTAACTGTTTTATCTGTACAGATGGCTCTCATTTGGTGTTGGTGGCCTGACTCTGTGAGGTAATTTCCCCAATACTTAGTTCTTTAAACTGGAGGAGGAGGGGGGAAAAAAAAACAACCCTTTAAGCCAAGCTAGAATCCTATAAGCAACAGAATTGCTCCTAGGGTTGTGTGTTGAATTTCTGCAGAAGTCCCTGAACTGCAAATGTTCCTTCCAGGAGGGGAGGAGGGAGAATATAAAACCCCCTGGCCAGAAATAAGAACACCCTGTGCTCTGACTCTTTGTCCTCCACCCCGGGGGTGCCCAGGTACCTGCTGAGAGTGAGCTACCCCTCCCCTCCATGACCTGGTCCCCAGGAGCAAGGACAAGAGTGGTCTCAGAGTATGGGGCAGGGTCGTTTTGAGACTCTCCCTAACTTTGGCTCTTTCTCTATTTCTCACAGCAAATGGGACAGATGTTAGTAGGGGTACCAGGTTTCCTTGGTTACTGTGAATTTCAGTAGCAACCATAGGAGACAAGCAACTCCTGCTTTCCTGGGGACACCACTCCACTGCTGCTGGGCCTGATGGACACACAGATGGTCACCTCTTGCCGTGCACAGCTTGGTGGCTCTGGGTGCTGGGACTTCCTGGGGGAGACAGGCCAGCCTTCTGTGCTAAGGACATTGCTGGGACATCACTCCTTCACTCATTCACCAAACACATTGGGCTCTTGTACGGAGGAACAGGATGCAGATTAGGGATCCCGGCTCTCACCTGCAGGAGCTGTCATGTCCACACCGTAGGAATTAAGTGAGACACATCCGGACACTTGCTCTGTCTGGATTGCAGTTTCATGGAGAGATGCTGTTAAGCCAGGTCTTGAAGGAAAAGGACAAGACTGCTGGTCTGAAAAGGAGGAAAACATTCTCAGAGAGGAAAATAGGAAAAGCACAGAAACATGTATATGGTATGACCAAGAAATGGTATTGGGTGCCAGTGTGGCATCCAAAGTGCAAACACTGGCACTTGGTAGATGATTGTGTGCGTGTGTGAACAGATGCGGGCGTCTGTGTGTACATGTGGGTATGCATGCGTGTGTGGGGTTGGCATGTTTAAGGATGCAGCACATAGAGGTTTTAAAAGTTAGGCTGGAACCAGACTGAGAAAGCCTATTTGGCAAAGGGAAGGGGGAAAACAAGTTTTTGAAGTCTCAGGATACTTGAGTTGGTTGGTTAGAATGAAATAATCAGACAAGACTTTTTGAGAGCTCATCTTGGATATTGATAAGAGAAGGATTGGAGGGGGACAGGAGAAAACTGGGGACCTAGGACTAAGTAAGGGTGATGGAGATGGGGAGACAGTGGGAAGCTGGCAGCGACTGAGCAGGGGGCCTGCTGGCAGGGTGGGGAAGGGGAGAGGCTCCTGGCTGAGCACTCACCACAGTGCTGAATGCGAGAGCTGCAGGTCCAGGGAGAGAAGATGAGTTCAAGGCTCTGAATTTGAGGCTCCCGAAGAACAGCAGAACCAAGCTCACCCTGAATGGTTGTCAGGCATTATAGACCCAGAGAATAGGCAAGTAGAGACTTTGAGACACAAATGTTCCCACAACAAAGAGAGAAAGACCAGAAGGAAGCAGATGAGGAGGAGACAGATGCCCCAGGGCCCAGATGGAAACAGGCAGCCCATCAGGAATTAAGAGCAAAGAGAGGAGAGGGTGGGCACAGAGCCAGCTGAGGTGACTGAACACACAGTGCCCCAGGGAGGTAGGACAGGCCTCACGACGGTGCCACAGCTCCCTTCTGTCTCTCCACTTGGGCTGTGAGAGATGACTGTGGTGGAGGTGTGGGTGACAGAACCTTGGGGACCAGATTGGGCTGAGGGAAATGCATTTTCCTGACATGCTCACAACCATCCTCATGTTGAGCTCCACAGGTCAGGCCGGGCATCAGCTCCCTACTTCAGAAGGGACCCACCCACTGGATGCGCTGGGAGGTGCCCTGCTCACCAGTGACCGCCATTCCAGAGTAGCTCTGTGAAGATGGCTACTGAGAGTACATGGATGAGGTATGAGACATGGTGGTCCCTTCCTTCTTTAGGGAAAGGCAGGAATATTTTCTTGGCATGAGAATTCGGGTGCTTCCTCCTAACCTCTCAAAGCACAAGGCTTTTTCTCTCCTCAGAAGGTGCAGACTTTAAGTCGGGAAAATCATCATCCAAATGTGCCCTTGATCACTTACTGGCCACAGGACCTTGGGTAACTCAACCTGCTCTGATTTTCTTAGAGTTACTGTGAGAATTCACTGAGCTCGCACCTGTGAGACCAACTGCACACTGCCCTTGTGCATGTGACCCTGTGAAGGCAGGAGTTGTCCTCGGTTTAGTTCTGTCCTGTGGCCAGTGCTCACAACAGAGGAAATGCTTCACACAGGAAATACTTCAAAAACCACCTGACGGATGGGTGGACAAATTTAGGCTCCTGGCATCTTCTGGGTACCCAGTAAAAATGGAGTAAACATGAATTGCTTTTCTTCCTCATTTTCTTCTTCCCCATTTCCTTCCCTTGCCTCATAACTTTCTGTCTGTTCCGTCTAATTTTTTTTGCCTTCCTCCTTACTGTCTGCCATCCATTTCTCTCTCTTTCTTCTTGTTTCTATTTTTGTTCTTCCCTTTCAACCTCTAAATTCTACTTGAAACCTGTGAATGTGACCTTATATGCAAATAGGGTCTTGGTGGATTCAGTCAAGTTCAGATGAGGTTATACTGGATTTGGGGAGACCCTACATCCAATATGACCAGAGTGCTTACAAGAAGAGGGACGTTTGGACCCAGAGACACATGAAGAGACATGATGGCAGAAGCAGGAATGGGGGCTGTGCTGTCAAAAGACAAGGATCACCAAGGATGGTGACACCCACTAGCATCCAGGAAAGCATCATGGGATGGATTCTCCCAAAAGTCTCCAGAAAGGAATCAACCCGGCCACATCTGGAATCAGATTTGTGGTCTCCAGATCTGTGAGACCATTTCTATTATTTTAGGCCATCTAGTTTGTGGTACTTGGCTGGTGCAGCCCTAGGAAATGGAGACATTGCCTCTTGCACTTTCTGGAGTGTTAGCCTCAGAGCCTCCTGCCCCCGCCTGGACCCTTCAGTTCCTCCTTGGAGGGTGCATTAAGCCATCCCTGGGGGTTGCTGAGGAGGCCTGCAGGTCTCTTTTATTTTCACATCTTGCCTTGCACAATCAATAGCACAGAAAAGTACAACAAAGTCATAGAACATGTCTCGGTGGGGAAACCACATGGAGCCTCACTTGAGGAAAGGAAGGAACTATGACTGACTGGAAACCTGGGGATTTTCAAGTGTGCTGTCAAATGCATTATTAAAGCATGCCACAGGTTAACCACCGGGGACAGGTGAAAACGGGCCGGGGAGGTGCGCAATGGCGGCTTGGTTTCTGGGGCACATACATCTCCAGGTGCCAGAGCAGCTGTCCTGCATGCAAGGGTTTTCTGCTGACTTTAGAGGCTGTAAAACTCACAAGCAGCAGTTACCCCTGATACACCATATGTCACTCAGCAGCAGCATGGAATGGCTGGCACCAGGAGTGTAAGCTAGAGGGACTCTGTCAGTGAGGTCTCAGAAGCTGCATGAACTCATAAAGAGCAGGAGAGGGCACTGCCAGGTCCACCCGGTGTGAGCCAGCACGCATCCAGCTTCCAGCCAAGGAACTTTCAGACTCCCTTAGCCTAGGTGGCTGTGGTAGCCCAAGGTCATGGACAAGGGTTGGGCTGACTCCATCAGCTTCCACACACTTTCCTTGGAGGACTGCATGCAGTGTTGTCACAGCTCAAAGGAAGGGAGGAAGACTGTGTTTTTTGGCAAAGCAGAATGTCTTTTGGGATATTGGAGCCAAGAGTTGGGGTGGGGAACAGCATCCCTTTTATTGGTTCCTCTGAAGGATTGTGGGCCTTTACAGGAAAGGAGACCCTGGAAGGAAACTGCAGAGATGAGAACCAGGGCAGAGGGGCCTGCCCAGGGAGTGGCCTCCATGCAGTCACCACTCTCACCCCTCAAACAGGTGGACAGCCATATCTGGATAAGGTGGGACCAGGGGTCTTGGTCTGTCTTGTGCCATCGTCACAGAATGCCAGAGTCTGAATGACTTAAAAATAAGATAAATTTATTTCTCACAGTTCTAAAGGTTGGAAAGTCTAATATTAAGTTACCAGCATCTGATGAGGGCTTTCCTGCTGCATCACCCTATGAAGGAAAGTGAGTGAGACAGAGAGGGAGAGAGACAGACGGAGGGGGACAGAGAGAGAGAAAGAGGGAGAGACCTGACTTACCCTTTTATAACAAACACTCCTGTAGTGATGGCATTGATTTATTCATGAAGGCAGAACCCTCTTGGTCTAACCATCTCTCACTAGGCCCCACCTCCTAACACTGTTGCATTGAGGATTAAGTTTCCAGCACACGCTTTTTACAGGGGTACATTCAAACTGGAACAACCATCAACTCTAACACAAGAGCATCCTGAGGCCTGAGGCAGAGGCCTGGGGCTGAAGGCATGGATGAAGTGTTGCCACCCAGGTGTGGTGGGCAGAGAGTGGGGAGGGGAGTGTATGGAGGAACTGGGCCTGGAGGGTTAGGTCTGTTCCACTGGAGGAACTGTGGCGTCCCCAAGAATGAGGTCAACAATGAACCAGTGGCAAGTCAATCAGGAAAGTCTACGGTATGAGCAACTGCTCTCACGGTTGTGGATCCAGGGAGAAGAGAATCAGCCCAGGGAGGCGGCTGTGGGAGGGAGGCAAGCGAATCTCTCTCACAGTGTCAGGGGATTCCAACTAAATTGACCAGTGAGATACAGTGAAAAACAGTACCAACCATAAAGCATTAGCTGCAACAAGTTTCCCTCATTGTTATGGGAGAAAAAGGTCCTAGCTTGGTTTGGGGGATAAATAAGGGTGGAATTAGAGTTAGCTTAGAAGAGTGATGAAGGTGACAAGCTGGCTCTGTGGTTGGGCTATGTGCCCATCAGCCACACTTCAGCCTCACACCCTGAAGAAACCTAGGAAAGTAGCTTTGTGGTCTAAACGGCTAATTGGGCATGTATTACATAAGCAATTTCCTGAAGATTGGAGAAGACTCTGCCACAGGTCTGAAATTCTCTGTCCTCCAAACTTTGGGTGCTGGATCCTGTAAGAAGCCAGCACCAGGGAGACCTGCTGGGGCCAGTGGAAGCAGCATGTTCCAGATGGGGAATTTCAGCTTAGGAAACCCACATGATCTGCATTAAAATTTGCAGGAGCTGTACGATCCATCCTTTCTCCATTCTTGCCTCCCTTCCACCCCCCTGTTATGTATCATCATCTGCTTATCAGAGAGATCATTTGACCTTTGGATTTTTGGGATTGACTTGGCTTGGGAAGGAAAAACAACAGAATGAGACAAACATCATTACCCCATGTACATGTATGATTAATTACACAAATGGTGCAACTCTACTTCGTGTATAACCAGAGAAACAACAGTTGTACCCCATTTGTGTACAATGAATCAAAATAAGTAAATTTAAAAAAATTTGCAGGAGCAATAGAGAAGCACATGTTTCAGGGGTTTTGAGCTTGTTTTGTGTATGCTATGGACCACTTCGTCAGTTTGGTGAAGCCTACGTGTTACTTCTCAAAAATGTCTTTAAATGGACAAAATAAACTAGATGAAAATACGTACTGAAGTACAGGAATTAAAATATAAACTCATGATGTCATCCATACACCTCTTTATTAACCCATTAGTAAACGAGAAGCTATACTGGAAGGCTTAACAGCCACCGGTTCTTCTGAAGTAGTGTTAAGTATAAATGACACCTGGCTATACATGCAAAAGGTGTAAGTTGGTGTGAAAGTATCTATGGTTTCTATTGGTGATAGCACTATAGGTACTGCAAAAAATGATATGATCGTTGACTACATTTATAATTGAAGAAGTGTAGAGAAAACAAAGATGAAAAATTTTTTCCCATTTAAGGTCACAGATTTCCTGAATTTTATCCAAGGAACTTTGGTGGATGCTGGACTTAAGTTAATTTTATGAAGCAATGGAGATTTGGGGGTTTATGTCTTCAAACAGCACAATCTCCTAATTATCATAACACATTTGTTGATCTGATTTAGTCTGGAAGGGGGAACCTTGCCTGTATGAGAAACTTGACCTTCATGTAATCCTATGTTGGTAAACTGAGTAATGTCTGCCCACTACCCTCCAACCAAAGATGTCTATGTCTTCATCCCCAGAATTGTGAATATGCTAACTTATATGGCAAACTTGCAGATGTAATTAAAGGTTTTGAGATGCGGAGGTTGTTCTGAATTACATGGGTGGGCCCAAAGATCCACAAAAGCCCTTATAAAAGAGATACCGGCAGATCAGACAGAGCAGGAGTTGGAGTGATTCAGGGATGTGTCCATGAGTCAAGAAGTTCAGGAGACTCCTAAAAACCGAAAAAAGCAAGACATGGCTTTCCCCTGGAAGCTTCCAGAAAGAGCACAGTTGTGTTGGCATATTGCTGATAGACTTTTCTTCTGTAGAGTTATAAGTTAATGCATTTGTGTTGTTCTGAGCTGCTAAGTTTGTGTTAATTTGTCATAGCCACAATAGGAAGCTTAATACACTTATGTAAGGTACACAGTTCCACTTTAAAACATCTTGTGTTGAGCAGTATTGAAAGGGCACAGCTCCATGACTTCTCATGCATTCATTATACACAGACCAAGATATGGAATGTTCCAGCACCCAGGAGGTTCCCTCCAGGTCAGGACCCCCAAAGATGTTTGTTTTTCCTACTTTTGGACTTCATACACATGGAATCATATCTGAAGTGTTCATTTGTGTCTGGCTTCTTTCACTGTCATGCATGGGATTCATCCATGGGATTCTTGTCATTATTCTACATTGAATTTAGTCCCATTTCAGCTTGGTAGAAAGCTCTTATAACCATCCTTCCCCTCCAAATAAAAGTAGAAATAAATATGCCATCTTATATTTTCCCAACTTCATGGCATCCTTTCAATGGCCTGAAGTGCTCCAAAATTCTTCCTCATTTCTCTACCAGGAGGGTAGGGCCTTGTTCAGCAGCCTGAGAGAAAAGTTGTTGTTGTTTTTTTCAATTTATTTTTATTTTTACAGACTGCATTTTGATTCATTGTACAAAAATGGGAAACAACTCTTCATTTCTATGCTTGTACATGATGTAGATTCACACCACTTGTGCGATCACACATGTACATAGGGTAATGATGTTTGTCTCATTCCACCATTTTTCCTACCCACCCCTCCTCTCCCCTCATTTCCCTCTACACAGTCCAAAGTTCCTCCATTATTCTCTTACCCTCCTGCCCCCAGTCCCCCTTATGTATCAGCATCCACTTATCAGAGAAAACATTCAGCCTTTGGTTTTGGGATTGATTTATTTCACTTAGCATGATATTCTCCAACTCCATCAATTTACCTACAAATGCCGTAATTTTATTCTTTATGGCTGAGTAATATTCCATTTGCTAACACCTATTATTGCCTGTATTCTTGATAATAGCCATTCTAATTGGAGTGAGATGACATCTTTGGGTGGTTTTGATTTGCATTTCTCTAATTACTAGAGAAATGTATATCTTCTTCTGTGAAGTGTCTGCCCCATTACGAAAGTTATTTAGGCTTGAATTTCCTTCTCTCAAGAAATCCCAGTCACGGGGCTGGGGAGATAGCTCAGTTGGTAGAGTACTTGCCTTGCAAGCACAAGACCCTGGGTTCTATTCCCCAGTGCCAAAAAAAAAAAAAAAAAAAAAAGAGAGAAAAAAAAAAAAAAAAGAAATCCCAGTCTCCAGGACCGCACTCCTCATGAAGTGCTATGTAGAGCCCTGAGGTCTGGCCTCTAATGCCTGGCTTGCTTGAGGATGGCAGTACCTCCACACCATATCCTGAGGATTTCCTGGCAAAGATTTTCTTCTGCACCAACCAGTGCAGGACTCAGTTTTCATCTGTGTCTCCCTTTTCCACTGAGACCTGAGCACCTCTACTCCCGACTTAGGGACATCTGGACTCTTTCCTCTCCTCTCCTCAAAACAAAACTGCCATATCTCTGAGGTTCCTCTTTGGAAGTAGAGGCACTTCCATCCACCTCAATCTCTGGCCCCACCATGGAGAGACCCCCATCCCTCCTTAAGGTAACTCCTCCTGGACTTTTCTTTCCTTTTTTTTTTTTAGGTACGGGTATTGAACCCATGAGCACTCTACCACTGAACCTCACTCCTTGCATTTTAGCTTTTTGTTTTGATACAGGGGCTTGTTAAGTTGCTGTGCCTGGACTCAAACTTGAGACCTTCCTGCCTGAGTCTCCTGAGTTGCTGTGATTACAAGCATGTACCCCGTGAGTCTTTGTCTTACCTAACTTTCTTTAAATGATGAAAACTTGCCCTTCCATTTTAGCTTTTTAACTTGTTTCTCTACACCCACCTAGTGATTAGTCAAGCAATCCACTTTATTTTTACCCAATCCATCTCTCCCATTTGCTTCCTCTTTTCCACCTGTATCCTTGGCACAGACACAGACTTCTGTCACTCAAACACTCTTATCTCCTTACTTCCACTGTCTCTCCTTAAAGATGCTTTCTTTTCTTTCTTTTAAAGATTCTATCTTGGCTGGGGTGTAGCTCAGTGGTAGTACAAGCAAGCCCTGTGTTCCAAACCCAGCACTGGAAAAAAGAAAGACATAGTCTCAATTGACTGATCTATTCAAAACTTTATCCTCAGTTTCACATTAAAATCATTCCTTAATAATCTGTAAAACTCAACTGTTTAAAAGAAAGTCTTAATACGAAGACTTAATACAGTTACACACATCAAGAAGTACAGAACTGGGCTGGGGATATAGCTCAGTTGGTAGAGTGCTTGCCTCAAAAGCACAAGGCCCTGGGTTCAATCCCCAGCACCGCAAAAAAAAAGAAGTGCAGAACTTGGGCACAAGTTGGGCAGACCTGTGTTGTTTTTTTTAAAGGAGTAGCTTTTAGTGGGTACACCTACCTGGGTACAGTGGTCCATTCTTGTAATCCCAGCTACTTAGAGGGCCCTGGCTTCCATCCCCATTGATGGAAAAAGAAAGAAAAAAAAAAAAAAAAAAAAAAAAAAAAAAAGAAGCTTCTGTGGGGACACTCTGGTCTTCTCAAGATTCATCTAGAGAATCTGACTGAAAGATAGGATTTTCACTGTACTTGGCAAGTGAGGCCCTATACAACGAAGTTCTCAGAGCGGAAATCTCTGCTGGCCCCTCCCACCTCCCAGAGCCTCAGGATGCAGTCCAACCTCTGTGCTCTCTGCAACCATTTCCTCAGTTTTGGCCGAAGGACTACCTGTCCTTGCCAGGACCACGGGAACCCCAAAGTCAAGACTTCCTGTTGCTGAGAGAGGGGAGACAGAGCATGTGGCTCACACAAGCCAGGTGGGATACTCAGGTTCCTCTGCTGGGTCACCAGCTACAGGAAAAGTAGGAAAATGGTTCCAGGAACCCCAGGCCTGGGTTGAATCTAGGATTACAGGTCCCCTGAAGATTTCCAATCTCTGCCTCAGTTACTCCATTCTGCAGTGGGAACTCTAGTTCATGGACAATTAGTTGTTTTGTTTTCAGGATCAAAGGATCACATTTATTGCTAATTAAACTGATCAAAGATGCAGTGTAAGATCTCTGGTCAAGGGGGTCTGCAGAGATCACCTAATGCCTCCTTTATTGAACTTGCCACGCCAAACTTCAAACCTGCTCCCTTATTCTTAAATCACTGAGGTACAATGAATTCTTAAATGAACATCCTACATGCCGGGGAGACCCAAGGAGAGAGAAGGAGGGGAAGATCTGTAAGATTTATTTTGGGGACCAGGAGAGGGAAGAGATTCTGCCTCTGGAATCCCTTTCTCTACTTTTAAGAAAGTCACCACACACTAAGACCACAAACAAAGCCCCCTGGAAGACTGAAGAATTTTGTTTTGAAAGCTGTTCCCTGCCCCAGGTCAACAAGAAGGAAAGGAGGGCTGGGGCTGTGGGGGGCACAGCTTCCCCATGGGCTCCCACCACCCAGTTCTGCTGCTTTGACCCTCCAGGAAGTTCCGGTGCCTCAGCCTGGCCTCATCCAAGTTTTTAAATAATAAACATTTGTTATCCTTGCCCTCATTAGTTAAATCTTGCGAAAATGAAAACAAGATAAACAAAGCAGAGAAGTTAAACACCCAAAACCTCTCTACACCCGGTTGGAAAGGCAACGAAGGAAAAGCCGCCTACAATGTATTTTTATAAACGTTGTAATAAATAACATAGATTTCGACCTATAAATAACATCTGATATTTTCACTCCAGATTGACCTGGCCCTCAAGTAACTGCAGTGGAATGAGGGTGCCCAGGCCTCTCCCCTTGCTGGCCCCAGGTCCCGCCTGACCCGAGCCTCATTGTTTTTCTAAGTTGTATTTCTGTATTTTGCCCAGAGTTTGCTTTACTTGCCAGACCCTTTCTTCGCTCAGGTTCTGCCTCCTCCCACCCGGGGGCCACCTCACCCTGGCAATTGTTGGGACATCCCCTTGCCTGGGTGGACACCTAATGGAGAAGCTGACGGCTTCCTGGTTTCCTTCCTCAGCCGACTCACAGGCCTGGGGCCCTGCAGATGTTCTCCCTGGGTTTGTTTTGATAGCTGTTTTAAAAACAGTTCATATCCACCAACTGTTCAGATAATAATATTCCAAGTGGCAAGCAACTGTGATTATTTTTGGTGCTGTTTACCCTGACAAGCACAGCTCAACTGGAAAATATGGGGCCAGGGGGAATTCCCCTTTCTTGCTCCTCTAATTGTGGCCCATATTTGCCACAAGGAAGTCTCATTTTCGGATTTCTCTCACATGTGAGCCCTGTGTTCCCTGGGGACGAGAGGAGGAAGAAAGAAAGAAAATCAGATGGAAGAAATAATGTGGGCATTACCGGAATTGATACTCCTCCGAAGTCAGACTGTCTTACCACCAACACTGAGAGAAGGTTTTTGCACATGTGTGCAGGGATATAGGGAAGATGGGCTTAGGGGTGGAGCTGGTGGTTTGAACTGACTCTCTCTCCAAAGTCTCAAGCCTGCTGGGCCTACATCATGCTTCTCAGATGCCCACCCCAGCCTCAAGAGCCCCTGCAGTCTTCCCTGAGTGTACGAAAACCAGGCCGGCTGTCCCCTCTGACCGTTCCTCTCTCGTCTTCTAAAGCTGGTCATAACGCAAGCCCAGCTGATCTGCCCTCAATATGTCAACCTTTTGCATCCATCTCTCCTTTTCCAGGTCCAGTGCCTCTAGCCACAGTGGCCTTCCAGCCTTCTCCCATCACACCCTGCCTTACGCCATTGCTAGGTGGACCCAGCTTCCCAAAGCTTTACTCTGTTGTCATTTACCTGCTCGGAAACCCTTAGCAACTGCCCACTGTGTGTCCTGTGGAATCACAGTAGCCTTTCATGGGGTTCCAGGCCCTCAGAGTTCTGGGACCAGCCTTCCTCCGCACTTGTTCTGTCTCGGCTGCTTCCGACGGATCCCTCCCACAGCCTGGACAAACTCACACTCCTGAACACGCCTGTGTGGCGTAGTGGAGCTGACACATGGCCAATTCCATGTGTCACGTCATAGTCTATGTTAATGTGCTTCCTGGAGTCATACAGTTTGTACAGGGCCCAGCCTGTGTGATCCAAGGACCTTTGAACACATTGTTTCCTCATTCAGAAGTTCCCCTTTCTCCTGGCTCCACCTGTTGAAATCACACTATTCTTCAAATGTCACTTCATCCTTTGAGTGTCCCCTTTGCTTGAAGAGGGTGAGGTCCCTTGATCTTGAATCTCAAAATAAAATAAAATAAAATAAAAATATATATACATATATAAGTGTGTACACACACACACATACATATACTCACACACACATATATGAAGTGTTTAGAATTTTTTTGTACTTATATGTCAGATTTTCTCATATATTTTCCTGAAGGATACAGATCATGGATTGCTTTTCTGCCTATAATCATTTGTGTCTATTACTGGGGCTGACACATAGTGTGCTAGCTTTCAGTTACTATAACAAATACCTGAGATAATTAACTTACAAAGACAAAACGTTTATATTGGCTCACAGTTTTGGAGGTTTCAGACCATGATAGGCTGGCTGCATTGCTTTGGGCAAGGTAGCATATCATGGCAAAATTGTATGGTAGAGCAAAACAGCTTGCCTCGTGACTGGGATGCAAAAGAGGAGGAGGAAGGAGCAGGGGTCCCACAATCCCCTTCAGAGGCATGCCTCCAATGACCAAAAGCCCCCCACCACACCTCTTAAATAGTGCCATGCTGGGGACCAACCTTTATCACAGTGATCCTTAGGGAACACTGAAGATCTGAAGTATAGCAATAGGAAGCACTCGGCTAATTTTTTGTTGAATGAATGAAAGAACCAATGATCTGGGTTGTCTTGTGCTGCACATTTCACTGATCATCTCCAGGTGCATTTGAATTCAGTACATCTATCAGGTCGCTTCTCATTCTTGTTCTTATTTGTTACTGTTTGGGGCAGAGTTTGGTGGAGGATAGGGTAGAAACCTAGAGCAGTTTCCTCCATTATATAGATTCATGTAACAGAGAATCAGGGATTGTCAGATATGTGCAAGTCTGAGAGATACTAACTGGTCCGGTGCATTGTGAATCACTGTTTAGTGTCCTGAATCCCACTTGGGACATGTGGGTGTGGTGGGGGGGCGGTAAAGGAAGTCTTGGGTGAGGGAGCTTTAGGTCCTTGTGCCCACTCCAACCAAATCAACTCTGCTCGTATCTGTTTCACATCTTGAGGTCTGGTAGAAGCTCTTCCGAATAAATAGATAGGTAAATAAATAAATAAATAAATAAGAAAACCCAAACCAAAATCGAACCATGGATATAGTCCAGCAAGGCGAGGTCCAAAACTCTTAAAAGGAAATGCCTGTCCAAGCCGATTTAGAGGAATCTTAAGGCGCATTTGACAGCTTCCAACTCAGAGCAGGACAGCCCCATGACAGAGAATCACCAGGTCCAGAAAGTCAAGGATGGTCCAGGGAAAGAGCCGGAAGTGAAGAATCTAGAAGCCAGATTTTAACCCCAGCTATGCCAGAAACAACCTCTCTTGACTCAGCATCTCATTTAAAAGCACCAGTTGGCTCTAGGCAGGATGGTGCAATGGATAAGGTTTCCAGGGAGCCCCTGGGAGAGGTGAGAGGCTCAGCAGAGACCTGCCGCGCGGGGTGAGGCGCCTGCGCGGAGCCGCAGCACTCGACCGAGCTTTCTACTCTTAGCCTGAACCTGTTGAGCTCCAAGGCCCTCCCCAGCTCTCACATTTTGAGACTCTGTGACTCAGCTGGCAGCCTCGTGGACCCCGTTGCTGGGGGAAATGCTGTGCGCACGTTTATTCTGGGTTTGGATATTTAAAGAGCCGGGGCGTGTTGCGCGACATTTCGGAAGTGCTTGGGGAGGGAGGGGGTTCGCAGACAGGGCTTTTCTTTAAACAGTTATAGATATCCTGTCCTGATCTCTCTGTCCACAAAGAATAATTTTCTTCCCCTAAGAATCTGACGTGGGTCCAGCCCATTGTGTCCGCCTTGCTGGCTCCCGGCTGTGCAGCCTGGGAGGAAGCAGGTGGCCCAAGGTGGGACACATGCCCAACCTTGGCGACCCAGGTCTGCAGTGGGTCCCATCCAAGTGCAACCTTGCTTTTTGTAAGAAAAGCCAGGAGTGGCCCCCCTAGGCTACTGGTGGGGTTGGGGAGGGAGCTGACCATCTGGTTCTGCAGGGACACCTGGGGAGGGAGCTAACCCCACCTGTGGTGAGAAGAATGGAGCTCTCTGCGTCCTCAGGGGTCTTGGCATAGGGGCAGTCACAGGGTCGCTGGGGACACAGGGCAGGCAGGCTTCCTCTTCCAGGGCTTGCTGTTTTCACTGGCTCAGGAAGCTCTGACTGAAAGCTGGAACTTTGTTTCCAGCCCTCTGCGTCATTTTACTATTTGAATGGCCACGTTGGGCTGCTTATTTAGGGTGGTGGCTCTTTTGTCCTTTTCTCACTCAGGATGTTGTTTGCAATAGATTTCCTCACAGACTGTGTCTGCTGCCTCTCTTTTCCTTCCCCACTGCAGATGGAGAAATCCCTCAGAATTGAGACTTGATCAGTGAACTAGTCCCGTGGTGCTGAGTGGCACAGTCTCATTTTTCTCTTATGACATTTATTGTTTTCATTCTGCTCTCGGAGGTCATTGTGTCTACATGCTCATTATTGCACATTTGAAAAATATAGGAAATACTATAGCTGATATAGGAGGAAAATTTGTTTCACTGGCTGAAGAGCTACCATGAGCTTTCTAGTAATAATTGTTTTGTTTTAAATTGGGTGCATTCTGCACATATTGCTAAGGAATGTGCTTTTTACACTCAGCAGTTATCAAACCCTCGTAGCTCTCCTTTAGCCCTGCCACCAGCAAAGCAGTGTCTAAGATGCTAGCCAGTGTTAAGAAGGAGAACAGGACAGGAAAACAAAATTTAAAGCATGATCCAAATGTATTTTAAAAAGCCTAGAGGGGTGGGTTTGCTAGTGACTTATTTTCTTTTTTTCTTTCTTATTGTTTGCACATTTTTCTGTAATAAACACAAGAGAAAAGGCAGAATGATACAGCAATCAGAAGTGCAAGCTCCGGCAGAGCTGGGTTTGGCAGCACTGAGTCTGGGTTCAATCCTGTCACTAAGTTGCTTAGCCACATTGTGTCTCACTTCCAAAATTGTGATCAATAATACTATGGACCTCATATCATAGGTAGATTTTGTGTGTGTGTGTGTGTGTTAGAAGTTGAAGTCAGAGGTGCTTTACCACTGAGCTACATTTTTGTTTTTCATTTTGAGGCAGGGTCTTGCTAAATGCGGAGGCTGGCTGTGAACTTGGAATCCTCCTGCCTCTGCCTCCGGAGTCACTGGGATTGCAGTTGTGTGCCACTGCTCCTGGCTGATAGGTGGGTTTTGGAGCTTAGGTGTAGGTGAAGCCCAGTAAGTGCCCAGTAAACAATAACTACTGTGGTTTTGCATTAGTGTTAGAATCATAAAAATTCTAACAATTTCCATCATGAGCTAAATCGGGTCATCCCTTAAACTCATGTGTTGAAGTCTTAATCTTCCGTACCTCAGAATGTAACTGTATCAGTCAACTTTCCCCTCATAATAACAAAATACCTGAAATAATTAACTTATCAAAGAAAAGGTTTATTTTGGCCCATGGTTTTGAAGGTTGCAGTTTAAGTTTGGTCAGATCATTGCTTTGGGCCTCTAGTGGGCATGCCAGATGGCAAAGGCAAGGAGCGTGTGGTGCAACAAAATTGCTTTCCTGGTGGTCTGGAAGCAGAAGAGAAAGAGGAAGAGCCCAGGGTCTCACAGTCCCCTTTAAGGACATGCCCTGAAATATCTAAAGATCTCCCACTAGGCCTCACACCTTAAAGTTTCCACTACCTTCTGGTAGTACCACTCCTGGGGACTAAGCCAATATATGGATCTTTGGGGGACATTCAATATTCAAACGATAGTCATGACTGTATTTGGAGATAGGATCTTAAAGTGATAATTAAGTTTTAAAAAATGAGGTAATTGGGAGGGGCCTAATTCCATGACTGGTGTCCCTATAATAAGGGGAAGAGACACTTCTCTTATGACATTCACTGCTTCCAGTCTGTTCTCAGAGGTCACCGTGTTGGGTGCATGGGCACAGAGGAAAACCCTGTGAGGACACAGTGAGAAGCTGGTTATCTTCAAGGCAAGGAGAGAGGTCTCAGGGGAATCCAAAGCTTGGTTCTGAACTTTCAGCCTCCAGGCCCATGAGAAAAGAAGTTTCTATTGTTTGAGCCACCCAGTCTACGGTACCCTGTTATAGAAGCCCTAGGAAACTAGTACAGTTCTCAACAAGAATATGACTGTCACGAGTGTTCACGGGCTAGATTTCTGCTCTGAGTCCTTGGTAATGTAAGTGCAGTGCAGAGGCAGATGGCTTACAAGCGGAAAACAGCCCTTGCCGCAGGCCCAGCAGCTCCTGCCACTCCTCCTTCCCAGGGTGCCCAGCATCTGTGTGATGTCCTTTGGTCATACCGAGCCCTATGTTCATGCCTCACCAAGCCCATTTCTCCCCAGGCAGCAAGTTCTCCCTCAACTCCATGTAGAGGGAAATGCTCCCTGCTCCTTCTGGAACCTTGGCTAGCCATTTTCTCATACTGGATGCCCTCCTTGTTGAAGGTGCATCTGCCATTGAATGTATTTGGAGGGGTTTCCACTTTCCAAACACCAATGGGGTGTTTTTGTGCATGCTGCACCTGGCACTGACATGACGGTCTCTTTGGTGGATCATGAATCCACATCTTGGAAAGGAGTCAGCAGACAGCACAGCAGGCCGGCCCTCTGTTGAGAACACAGGAAAAGTGATTGTTGAGTAGGATGTTTTTTGTCTTTGCAAACTGTGGATCACTCTTTCTCCTGGGCTAGGTAGCTAACCAATGCACCTTGTCTGCTAATTCGACCTCTCTTCATCCCTGTTTTCTCAGGAGATAGTCTTATAAATCTAGCTAATAAATCCCATTTCATTTCTCCAAACTCCATTAGAGGGAAATTATAATGAAGCTCAAATACTCACCAGGTTGTTCATGGGAAAGACCTTTGGCTTTTTAAAATGCATTTTAGATGGCTGGATTAATCTGGTGGCACATTACAATGCAGCTCTGCTGAAGTTTGCAGGAGACTCCTGGCACCTGGCATTGTGCATTACACAATACTGCCAAGGAGCATGAATTATCTTTACAGGAAGAGGCAGGAATTAATATGTCAGATGGAAAAGACCCACTGGCAGTGCCTGATGAAAACTCGGGACCCTTTGCTCCGTGTCAAGGTTCTGCAAGGTTGAAGTCATAATCACACAACTCAAGAGCAAACACCCGGAGCAGGCTCCTCTCAGAGAAGGGCACGAGGGCAGAGCAGCAGAGAATTTATACACTACCCTCTCCATCTGGCCCGGCTTGCCCATGGGGGCTGGGACAGGAGTATTTGCAGCCTTAGAAAGAAACTTACTTAGATGCCCTAATTTATGTCAGGCACATTGAGGAAAAAAAATATGCTGATTTCATTTGTTTTATTACCTCTCTGGCACAGCAAATTAATTGGAAAAAATATGATTGCTGCTATGTATTCATTTAAGGTGTTGATTTGCAATGTAAATATATGCATTTGTGTGGTACATACATCAATGTAAAGCTATTAATAATAATGATAGTATCTATCACTAAATGAACTCTAGTTCCTAAGGAAGGAGTTATGTACAGATTATTTATAACCCTTTACAAGGCCAACGTTATTAAATCCACTTTATGGATGGAGAAACTGAAGCCCCGAGTAGTTAAGAAACTTGCCCAAGGTCATACAGCTGAAATGTGTTGTGCTGGGATTCAGTCAGAATTATAAGATTGTAGTTGTAAAGGGTGAATTGAAACATCTCTTTGCAAACCTCTGCCCCAAAGCCACATCTGCCTGTCCTAACCCCCACTGTGGTCATGGGAGAAGCTGGACAATAGAGAAAAGCAAGATTGACAGACATTATTCATAGTTATAATATGAGGAAGTTTTGTAAGGTAATAAAAGTGAAGCAGAGAGGGGCACATGAACCCTTAGCATGGCAAGGAAAGCATGGCTATTTTGCAAAAAAAAAAAAAAAAAAAAAAAAAAAAATGGGGTTTTCATGTTAATAGGAAGAGTGCACTTTTCTCATGTAGATTAGACAGGCTGGTTTTTGGAAGGGAGTATTCTGTGGTGAACTGTGTTTGATTTCACATGACTCAGTAGAAAACCAGCTACAGTTAAAATGGAAATCAAACTCCATGACTCCCTCTTCCTAATCCAACCTCTGTTCACCTCTTCTCTCTGAGGAGCAAGAAGCAGCTTAGTGGAGGAGAAAGACACTGACATTCAATGAAGAGAGTCACTCCCAAGTACTGTCCACCATGCTTGATGCAGAATGATCCCCCAAATTTCCAGGGTTTGACTCTTACAAATAAAGCTGTGATGAAACATACCTGGAGGAGTCTTTGTGTGGAAGAAGCGTTCTTATCTACTCCCCCTCCTAGGAGGAGAATGACTGGATCATACGGCAGCACATGGTTAGCTTTCTAATCAGTTTCCAAAGTGTTTTTGAAAGTGGTTTGATGGGTTTTCTATTCCCATCACCAGTGTATGAAAATTTCAGTTCTTATTTATCCTCATCAATATTTTTATGGTCAGTCTTTTTAATTTCATGTTAGTCATTCAAATAGGTGTGCAGCGGTATCTGGTGGCTTTAATTTGCATTTCCTTTATTAATAATGATGGTGAGCATCCTCATATGCTTATTTGCCATTCATATGTCCTCTTTCATTAACTGATTATTCAATTCTTTTGCCCATTTAAAAATATATTGTGTTTTGTGTTTTATATATTCAGGATACATCCTTCATCAAATACAGGCTTCCCAAATATTTTCTCACAATATGTGGCTTGACTTTTTATTGGCTTAAAGAGTCTTGAGGAGTAGAAATTTTTAATTTTAATAAAGTTTAATTTATCCTTTTTCTCTTATGGATCATATTTTAGTGTCATCTTTAAGAAATCTTTGCTTTGCCTAAAGTAATGAAGATTTTCTCTCTGTTTTCTTCTAGAAGCTTTATAGTTTTAGGCTGTGGGTTTGTGATTCATTTTGAGTTAATTTTTTTTTTATTGTAAACAAATGGGATACATGTTGTTTCTCTGTTCGTACATGGCATAAAGGCATACCATTTGTGTAATCATAAATTTACATAGGGTAATGTTGTTTGATTCATTCTGTTATTTTTTCCCTTCCCCCCACCCCCCCACCCCTCTTTTCCCTCTATACAGTCCTTCCTTCCTCCATTCTTGCCCCCCTCCCTAACCCTAACTCTAACCCTAACACTAACCCCTCCCACCCCCCATTATGTGTCATCATCCACTTATCAGCGATATCATTTGTCCTTTGGTTTTTTGAGATGGGCTTATCTCACTTAGCCTGATATTCTCCAATTTCATCCATTTGCCTGCAAATGCCATAATTTTATCATTCTTTATGGCTGAGTAATATTCCATTATATATATATATATATATATATATATATATATATATATATATCACAGTTTCTTTATCCATTCATCAATTGAAGGACATCTAGGTTGGTTCCACAATCTGGCTATTGTGAATTGAGCAGCTATGAACATTGATGTGGCTGTATCTCTGTAGTATGCTGATTTTAAGTCCTTTGGGTATAGGCCAAGGAGTGGGATAACTGGGTGGTTCCATTCCAAGTTTTCTAAGGAATCTCCACACTGCTTTCCAGAGTGGCTGCACTAATTTGCAGCCCCACCAGCAATGTATGAGTGTACCTTTCTCCCCACATCCTCGCCAACACCTGTTGTTGCTTGTATTCTTGATAATCGCCATTCTAATTGGGGTGAGATGGAATCTTAGGGTGGTTTTGATTTGCATTTCTCTTATTACTAGAGATGTTGAACATTTTTCCATATGTTTGTTGATTGCTTGTAGATCTTCTTCTGTGAAGTGTCTATTCATTTCCTTAGCCCATTTGTCGATTGGATTATTTGCATTCTTGGTGTAGAGTTTTTTGAGTTCTTTACAGATTCTGGAGATTAGTGCTCTATCTGAAGTATGATTGGCAAAGATTTTCTCCCACTCTGTAGGCTCTTTCTTTGCATTGCTGATAGTTTCCTTTGCTGAGAGAAAGCTTTTTAGTTTGAATCTATCCCAGTTATTGATTCTTGCCTTATTTCTTGTGCTATGGGAGTCCTGTTGAGGAAGTCTGGTCCTAAGCCAACATGTTAAAGACCTGGACCTACTTTTTCTTCGATAAGATGCAAAGTCTCTGGTCTGATTCCGAGGTCCTTAATCCATTTTGAGTTTAGTTTCGTGCATGGTGAGAGATATGGGTTTAGTTTCATTCTGTTGCATATGGATTTCCAATTCTCCCAGCACCATTTGTTGAAGAGGCTATCTTTTCTCCATTGCATATTTTTGGCCCCTTTGTCTAGTATGAAAAAATTGTATTTATTTGGGTTTGTGTCCGTGTCCTCTAGTCTGTACCATTGATCTACCTTTCTATTTTGGTACCAATACCATGCCGTTTTTGTTACTATTGCTTTGTAGTAGAGTTGAAGATCTGGTATTGCAATACCCCCTGCTTCACTCTTTCTGCTGAGGATTGCTTTAGCTATTCTGGGTTTCTTTTTCTTCTTGAGTTAATTTTTGTACATGGTGCAAGGTATGGATCAAAGTACTTTTACTCTTCTGGAAGGTTCTCAAGGATTTCATTTGTTTCCACTCTCAAATTTTAAGACTCTTCTTCTCCTTTAATTAACTCAACCCCTCATGACAAGAATTTGAAAAAAAAAAAAAAAAAGCCAAGAACAAAAAACGAAAAACATATTCATACCCAGATTCTTATATTCAATAAGGAAGTAAGAAGTTGAAGCTCAAAACAAGAAGAAGTGAAGTTGGGGATGGAGACATCCCAGCTTCGCCTCTACTGGAACAGAAATGCCAATGGGTGAGGGAGGGGACACAGATCAGTTGAGGGTCTTGGTGGGTCGAAGGTAGGTTACCTTTCTCACATTTTTGCAATATACCAATAGCAACACAGACACATTCAGATGCCCTCTGCAGAAAGTGAAGTCAGGAGTTCTTGAAGTCACAAAGTGGGGCATCACCCTATCCCACACAAGGCAACCATCTCAAGCTTTGGAAGCCGTGAGCAACACTGGAGCCCTGAGCACTGTCACTACATGCAGCCCAGGCATAGCTCCCTCGTTTTCTACCCAAATTCTTCTACCTTCACTTCTTAACAGTAGCCACAGCTCCAAGGAAAACCAGGCCAGTAACAATTCCCACTATGAGATGGCGGACTGAGAAGGTGGGTCCCATCTCAGGGTGACGGGCTCAGGCAGCCTCTTGTGTGTTACATGGCATCCATATCTCTGCTCCTCTCCAGAAGCACCACCATGTCCTCCCACTTCTAGAAGGTCCCATTCCCTGTGGGTGTGGTCTTTGCAGGCTTCATGTTCTGGGTTTGGTCCTTCTTGTCCTATTTAGCAGTTTTATTATAAGGGCTACAACTTAGGAACA